>NC_139670.1:12572006-12617006 GCF_951799395.1 Argentina silus | reverse complement strand
ACCAAAAAATAATAAACAAGATTGCTTGAAAATAACAGTAAACTTAATTTATTTTCATTTTTGTTCATTGTGTGATAACACATCTAAATTAGATTAAAATCTAGATTAAATCTAGATTAAATCAAGTAATAAGCCACGCCCACCATAATCTGTGTCCTCAACAGGCCACTGCTGTGCAGGCCAGAAGTATGGTGTCTGAGAAAGGACAACAAAGCACAATTAACTAATACAATTGGCCTACAACCCTCTGCTGTGTGTGTGTGTGTGTGTGTGTGTGTGTGTGTGTGTGTGTGTGTGTGTGTGTGTGTGTGTGTGTGTGTGTGTGTGTGTATGTCTACCTGGAAGCGATAGAGGGATCCGTCTGGTTTGATGACAAGGCGTTTGTGGTTTTGTAGGGGGTAGATGAATCCAAATGCCACCAACAGAGTCCCAAAAGCCAACGCCTCTGCAGAAAGGAGAGAAAATTACAGTGGGATGGGGGGGGGGGGGGGCAGGGAGAGGGGATAAGAGATAGAGGGATGTGTTAAACACCCCTGGGCAGTGTGTGTGTGTGTGTGTGTGTGTGTGTGTGTGTGTGTGTGTATGTGTGTGTGCGTGTGAGAAGGGTTTATTGTACTCAGTCTTACCATGGGTGTCTATCTCGAACTTGTTGGCTATCCATGCCATAATGTCTTCACCTGTCGAGGATATTCACACAGGAGCAGAGTGAAGTGAACAGGACAGGACAGGACAGTGTGGGGCTTGTATACACTCACCGAACACTTTATTAGGAACACTATACTAATACTGGGTAGGGCCTCCCTTTGCTCTCAAAACAGCCTCAATTCTTCATGGCATTGATTCCACAAGATGCTGGAAACATTCCTTTGAGATTCTGAACATGATTTACCCCCACGCAATTCCTGCAGATTTTTCAGGTGCACTTTCAAGCTGTGGATCTCCCGTTCTACCACATCCCAAAGGTGTTCTATTGGATTGATTGATTGATTGGTATTAACGGGCCCAAAGTGTGCCAAGAAAACATTCCCCAGACCATTACACCACCTTCACTATGAGAAGGTGTACAGGTGCTCCTAATAAAGTGTTTGGTGAGTGTACATCAGAGAAGGGATGACCTCAGACTGTGATCCTGTAATGCATCTCATTATCAGAAACACTCATCACATGACAGATATGTCTTATGTGTGAAATCATAAGGGGTTACACAACATCACTGAGAGGGGAGGGAGAGAGAGAGAGAGAGAGAGACTCTTCCCACAGGACATCACCTGTGGAGTCTGTAAATGCCAGACCCCTCTCAGAGAGGGGGCACTGCTGGGAGGGTCAATAAAGACTCTCTTCTATTCATGGAGAGGAGAGGAGGATGGGAGAGAGAAGAGGAGAGGAAAGGAAAGGAAAGGAGAGAAGAGAAGAAAAGAAAAGAAAAGAGAAGAGAAGAGAAGAGAAGAGAAGAGGAACAGGGGGGGATGATGAGAGGAGAGGAGAGGAGAGGAGAGGAAAGAAGAGGAACGGGGGGACGATGAGAGGAGAGGAGAGGAGAGGAGAGGAGAGGAGAGGAGAGGAGAGGAGAGGAGAGGAGAGAAGAGGATTACTCCTCTAGATGAGGTAGTATTTATAGAGTGATCAGAGATTAGCTCTATCAGCATGAATCTGCACAGGCCCATTCTGCTGCCCACGCGTCTTGCTGGAGAAAGTGATTAGACGGCAGTCTGAGAGAAACAACACTGTAGGGATGTTACAGTGAGTTACATAACAAACAGCCCCTTTCTTACCCAAACAACATACTGTTGTGCCTGTGTTCGGCTTGAATCATTTCAGGTCTGCAGTTTGTTTGTTTTTTTTAGTTTTTTTTTATCATAAACAGATCTGGTTTATAGAGGAGTCAATGAGACCCGAGAGTCTGGGTTCTCTCTCTCCGTTCATCTCCCTTTCTCATTTGTCTTTCCTCTCTTTCTTTCCTACCCTCTCTCTCTCCTTCTCTCTTCTTGCCCCCCTGTGTCATCTTCCTTCCCTCCCTCCCTCCCTCCTACTCCTCCTCCTCCTTCTCTCTCTCTCTCTCCATCGCTGACACAGAGACCATAGAGGTTGTCATGGAGATGGAATCTTCCGCTCGAGGTGAAAACCACAGCTCTGGGGTCCTCCAGTCTGTCTGTGTAACCTAGTCTTCCAGACACAATCATGCCACTCGGATTGAGAGTGTGTGTGTGTGTGTGTGTGTGTATGTTTGCGCACACTCGCGCGCGCATGTGTGTGTTTACGTGTGCATGTTTACGTGTGCATGTTTGCGCGCGCGTGTGTGTGTGTGAGTGCAAGCATGTGTGTGTGTGTGCGTGTGTGTGTGTGTGTGTGTGTGTGTGAGTGCAAGCATGTGTGTGTGTGTGTGTGTGTGTGTGTGTGTGTGTGAGTGCAAGCATGTGTGTGTGTGTGTCCTCACCAGTGATGGCGTGGGGTATAGTAGTGATGACCAGTCTCTGAGGCTGTGACTTTACTCCTGTCTTTGGATCCTGCATCTGCAACATCACCGCCTCCAACTACCAGAAAGCAGGACAGAAGTCACTATGACGACAAGTCACCGAGACAACCGGTCATCAACAAAACAGATTTGAGACACAACAGATAGTACACCAGCTACACTATAGACATCGAAACAGAATTTTGATTATATTTCTATGCCTTCAGTTGGCAGGATAACAGGGAGGACTATGCGGACTTCTCACCATTCCAACAGGTCCCTCTCCCAGGGCTGATGTGTGGGTGCTCTACTGTGGTGACTCCCTCACTGCCCTCACTTGACCATCCTCAAAACCACGTCTCCCTCAGGGCTAAGTTAAGGAATGCTGACTCGCCCCTCTCTGTTCTAACAGGCGACATTACGTCTGTGTGTAGTTTGGGTTGTGTCCACTCTGCTACGCCTCAGTTTTGTCCTAGCAGCAGGCGACTGTGTGCCTCAGCTCTGAGTGATCCCTGACTCTCTGGGCTGTTTGAAGTGGCTTTGTGCCGGGTGTGAGTGCCTGCCGCTTTGAAGTCCGTCTGGAGAGTCCCTCCATGCGCCGGGCTCGGCGAGACCAAAGTGGGCTTTCACGGCCTGATGGCGGCGAGTCAGGATGGTTCTGTAAGTTATATTTCTGTGGCATGACCCCGATGCCATTGTTTTGAACCGGAAATCTTCCAGATTGTGGTGGGGGGGGGGGGGGGGGGGGGGGGTTGCTTTCTCTGTCTGTAGCCCAGCAGCTGGATTACCTGGTGGCTGGGTTAGTGGTGATACTGGAGGTGCTGAGACTGATCCAGGCTAATGCTTATTGCACTGAATGACCTTTTCCCTGAGTAACAGCAATAGCACCATACAGGGTAATGATAGCACCTGGAGCCTCATTTCTAGCCACTGTAGTGTCAAAACCTACTTGGCATTCACATCGCCATACCAATAGTGTACAATGGGATGGTCACTCCAACATTGTTTACCACATTTAACCATTTTCATCAATAACACTGATTATCCGCCTATAAACACTTATCATGATCAATAATCACTGTGTTATACTGAAAGGCCAACCCAGGCTCTCAAATGCAAGCCAGACTGTAAAAAAAACTGTAAGAGTTGCCATACTTAAATCATATTACACATTGAGATTAGGTGGTTCAATTGTATCTACTGCCTGCCTACTCTTCAACCTATGAACCACTTAACACATGTGAACTAAACATCCACATGTGTTGTCTGTCAAGGTGTAACAATGTAGCAAGACAGACTTTCCAGGGACTGTTTGGAAAACGGAAATTACATTTTAAGAAAACATCTTTATCCATTGTGCATTATTGAATGGGGTGACAGAGACAAAACAACACTGCCTGTGTGTGAATCTAAAGCGTATTCCCAGTGAGAAGGATGAACTAAGTATCGCAAGACGCTGTTCATGTCTACGCCTGAATAATAATTAGGGGTAGCATATCAGTAACACTCATAGCCTATATGGATAACCTACCTTTTTGAGACATGCCATCCGCGGTCTGAATCTCTGTCCATAATCCCGCATGTTTCTGATGGTCATGTTCCTTGCCAGAAGCCCTATTTGATTTGGTAATGTTATCAGGAATGATGAACAGGAACAATGTAATATTCCGCCGACGAGTGAGAAGACGTCGGAGCAAGCTGCTCCTTATTGATACAATAAGCAGCGTCCATCGATAAGGACAGAGAGGGAGCACATATCCACCAATCAGAGCCTGGCTCTATTCACTGCAAATAAACCTGTCACGCAATTCCGTAACCTGACCACTTGGTGGCGACATTTTATCTTGTGTGAGCATGATGATGGCAGAGTTGTTTTGTGTTTCAATTATTCCAATTCTAAATGTTATTATGTATTTTGTTTTTCTTATTTCGTCGAAATATAGGCTCACTTAGGAATGCTCAAAACACCTTTAGATAGGGGCTGGGTCAAATTAATTGCATTACTGTGTGTTGATGTTGTGTAGTATGTGTTTCTTATGGAGGTGAACTTTTTGAGATTTTGTTTGTTCATGTCGTACATGTTTTGGATTTTTCTTGACTTAGCTTAGCAGACGCAAAGTTTCAGTCTGTACACACATTACAGTTCATCTTGAGTTCAAAAAATGGATCTCTGGTCAATGAATGTTCATGGTTCTGGGTCAGATCGTAATAGAAGTCAGACCCGAACCACTTCCTGAACGTAGGAGCGAGGGGCTTGGTCCTTGTGCCTAGCGACTGTCTGCGGCGTTTCCGCGCTTCACACGAACGCGCACATTCTCCCGTCTGTATCGATGAAGTTTGTTCGAACATGGCGGATTTCCTGCCGTCCAGGTCCGTGTTAAATGTCTGCCTTCCCGCCTGTCTCCTCAACAGCACCGAGGTGGAACAGATGAGAAAATCGAAGGAGATCGACAAATGTCTATCGCGGGATAAAACTTATGTCAAGCGGCTAGTGAAGATCCTGTTGTTGGGCGCTGGCGAGAGCGGCAAGTCCACTTTCCTCAAACAAATGCGGATCATCCACGGACAGGACTTCGACCAGCAAGCCAGAGAAGACTTCCGAGCAACTATTTACAGCAATGTTATCAAAGGTAATATCGAAGGGGTTAAGTCTACGTGGCCAAGTGGCGTTCAAGACAAATACTCTTATTATATTCGGGCCTGATTTGAGTGATGATATGTACTGACAAAGTTTCCATAAGTGCGCGGAAATGTAGCCGAAAAGTTAGCATGCAACAGGTTAGCAGTGAAGCACACAACAGACTGACATTCCCCGCTCGCTGAAGACACGCCCGTGTTGTTTATGACAATATCACGTCTTTTTAGACCTTAACTCACTCTTGATCTTGATCCAAAACATTCGATAGCTATAAGTCCTTTCAACAGATTTCAATGGACGAGATCAGATGCACGCACTCAAAGGATAACGCAAATAGAAGTGTCTGGCCGGAGATGAATGTACAGGGTAGTATAGTATAACCCTGGCTGTCACAGCCCAAACGACTGTTGACAATTCACACATTGCAGGTCTTGATAGGCCTATGTCTCAATTTAAGATATATGTTGATGCTGCAGGTTTGGTAAATCTATGCAGGTCCTCAAATGTTTTCTTGGTAGGCCTATGTCTCAACCGAGAAACATGCTGAAGCTGCAGGTTTGGGGCGCTGACCTTATTCCCATGCCTCAACTCTCACATAGGATTCAGAGAGATGGATTGCCTAGTGGCTACAAGGGTGTGTGTGTGTGTGTGTGTGTGTGTGTGTGTGTGTGTGTGTGTGTGTGTGTGTGTGTGTGTGTGTGTGTGTGTGTGTGTGTGTGTGTGTGTGTGTGTGTGTGTGTGTGTGTGTGTGTGTGTGTGTGTGTGTGTGTGTGTGTGTGAGAGAGAGAGATTGTAACCCCTCCCTGTCTTGTCCAGGTGTTCGTGTGTTGGTGGATGCGCGGGAGAAGCTGCACATCCCCTGGGGTTGCCCTGACAACCAAGAGCACGGGGACCATGTTATGGCATTCGACACACGGTCGGCGATGATGTCACAGGGGCAGGTGGAGACGCAGGTGTTCCTGCAGTACCTACCTTCTATCCGAGCCCTGTGGGCCGACACGGGGATACAAAACGCTTACGACCGACGCAGGGAGTTCCAACTGGTCAGTACACACACACACACACACACACACACACACACACACACACACATACTTTGCCTGCCTAAGGTAGGCTCAGGAAGTTCCATGGTGAGAGAGTGAGGGTCAGTATGCACAGTGTCTCGGAGCTGCACCAACATGGCGCCTATGAAACCGCCACTTTATCATTGTTGGGACATTTTTCTCCACTAGGAGCTAAAGTTAGGACTAGGCCTAAGTTCAGTAAGTTGGAGGTTCTCTTCTCTCTGACCAGCCCATTAAGCCATGCCACAACTTTAATAGTGTGCGTTACTGAAGTGAAAGTGACACTAGTTTAGTGACTAGTTCCAACTCGCTTCTGCCACTGTCTCCTTCCTAGTCTCCTCCCCCCGGTCTGTGTGTCGGGTGCTCAGACACGTGAGTTAGGCTAACCTGTTTCCTGTTTATACCTCTGCTTGCTTACTGGCTTGCTCAGTGATTTGCACTTTCACATACTGTGTCAAACACTCACATTCATCTACATGTACCTATCCCGCTCTAACACACACACACACACACACACAGATTTCTGTGCAGGGGTAATGTGGATGGAGTGTGAACTTATCTGGAATGTTGATCTGTAGTTAAACAGCTTTCTGCTAACAGAGAACCTTGGGCAACACACACACATACACACACACACACACACAGAACCTGCTGAAGAGGAGCCTAGGATTACACACACACACACACACACACACACACACACACACTTTCATATCAGGAAGTGTACAGATGTCAGAGCACAGAACTACACTCGTGTAATCACGTCTGTTCTCTTTCCTCTGGAAGTAGCTCAAAGGTCTACATTTGAATAGTATTACACATTCCCTCTGACTGTGTGTGTGTGTGTGTGTGTGTGTGTGTGTGTGTGTGTGTGTGTGTGTGTGTGTGTGTGTGTGTGTGTGCCCGCCCGCCCGCCCATAACTATAGGGAACCAGTCACTCAGGCTGAACTGCATGCAAAACACAACAGTGACATTAGCCCCTATCCCTTCAGACTTCACAGATGTGTATAGGACAGGATAGGTTAACCCTGTGTTAGAGCTTGGTAGAGCCATTACATGACCATATTGTTTAGACCTGCATCTACTTAGTCCTTTCATGTCAGTACACTATGAATGGGGAAGGAGAGACACCTGAAGCTCTGTGTAAATATGTGTTACATACACCTCCTTATACATACAGTACCAGTCAAAAGTTTGGACACACCTCATTCTCATTCAATGGTTTTTCTTTATTTTTATTATTTTCTACATTGTAGATTAATGTTGAAGACATCAAAACTATGAAGGAACACATATGGAATTATGTCGTAAACAAAAAAAGTGTTATACAAACCAGAATGTGGTTTATATTTTAGATTCTTCAAAGTAGCCACCTTTTGCTTTGATGACAGCTTTGCACACTCTTGGCAAGGTGTGTCCAAACGTTTGACTGGTACTGTACACACACACACACACACACACACACACACATACAGGTTTTTCAGGACAGGTGAGTTCTGAAGAGATCAAAGCAGGTGAAGTACTACTGCACTATAATGTCATTACAGGAACTATACAGTAACACAGTCAAACAGATACAGTTCTGGTGTAAAAAATCTGTTGTTTTTTGCCACCTTATGAACGGTAAGGGGGAATACCGGCTACAACACACACACGCACACACACACACGGACAGGCTGGAATGTGACCCAGTCGAGTCTCGTCTGGGCATGCACTACTTACTCAGACGCATACTTCTGAAGCTGTGTACACACACACACCACACTTACTAAACTGACAGGCATTAAACATGTACACATACACACCGTTATACATCAAACCGCAAACATACATTTCTCAAACATTCACTGGGTCACACAGGCACACTCCTACACGCACACATTCACGTTCCTCTCACTGAACCAAGTGCAGACGGAGGTTTGTGTTTAATCTGAGTGATTAGGAGGATTGGCCATAAAATCCCCTGCTGGGGATCAATAAGGTTTATTCATTCAGAAGTTGTGTCGCTACAGTCCGGCACCAACAGGGTCAGAGGTCAGATTTAGGGATTAGACCAATCAGAGCCCATGCTCCTCATGTAGATCTGAAAGGATTGGATAGATATTTATAATATGGTACTTGCTCCATCTTGCCCTCAAATAGACTACACTGTAGCTGGAATTGTTTGTATATTGCTTATATACACCGATTAAGTACTCTGGATATACTCTGAGTGACTGGGTAAACTAAGCTAAGCCATGTGACAAATATGAAACACTGACTGATTCCCCAATCTCTCTTTCACAGGGCGAGTCAGTGAAGTATTTCCTGGACAATGTCGATAAACTTGGTGATTCGGTAAGTCCTCAGTGTTGGTATGTAATATGATCATTATTCCCTTCCTGGCCATCTGTCCCCCCCCCCCCCCCTCACTCACTGTCCTCCCTCCATCCCCCTCTCTCTCTCCCCTCCAGAACTACATCCCCAGTAAGCAGGACATACTCCTAGCCCGTAAGCCCACCAAGGGCATCCATGAGTATGCTTTTCAGATCAAGAGTGTGCCCTTCAAGATGGTGGACGTCGGAGGCCAGCGGTCAGAGAGGCGGCGATGGTTCGAATGCTTCGACTCGGTCACCTCCATCCTCTTCCTCGTCTCCTCTTCAGAATATGACCAGGTACACTTACGTCTTATGTGTCTCCAACAACCGTCACTGTCCAACTGTCTCACTTGTCTTGCACTTATGTCACTTATTGTCTTGACCTTATTTCATTGCCTACTGCTTATTTGTATTTTTTTGTATCTTGCATTGTCATGGAACCAAGCCTAAGAATTTTACTTGGAGACGTAACAATATACTTGAAACTTGAAACACACACACGACTGGCTAACATGGCGACAGTGATTTTAAAAGAAATGTGTTGTGGGATAATGTGATCATCTAAGCATGGTGTCTGTGTAGCTGTTTGTTACACTGTTACGATATGAAATATCTGTATACTGAAGGGCTCAGAAATGAAACATATTCATCACGGTCTTCCCCCGTCAGGTGCTGATGGAGGACAGACAGACCAACCGTCTGCGAGAGTCCCTCAACATCTTCGAGACGATCGTCAACAACCGCGTGTTCAGCAACGTGTCCATCATCCTGTTCCTCAACAAGACGGACCTGTTAGAGGAGAAGGTACACTGCGTGCCCCTGAAGGACTACTTTCCCGAGTTCACGGGGCCGGATCACAGCCTGCCGGACGTGCAGAAGTTCCTGGTGGAGTGTTTCCGGAACAAGCGGCGCGACACCACGCAGAAGCCTCTGTACCACCACTTCACCACCGCCATCAACACGGAGAACATCCGCCTGGTGTTCCGGGACGTCAAGGATACTATCCTCCATGACAACCTCAAACAGCTCATGCTCCAGTGATCCCTGAACCTCCAACGCCCCTAGAGAGGGCTCCCCCCCCCTCCCCTCCGAAAGAGACCTGCCGTGAAGAGGACCTTAGTGAAACCAGCCTTAAAACCATGATTGGGGATTCTGGGGCTTATGAATGACCGTGACACTCCCCTTGTTTAGATGTTTTTAATTATTTTACCCCCCCCCCCACTATGATTAATGGATGGCCTTTATAGACTGATATGAGTTCAGTCTGGGTGGTTTGTGAGGAGGGACAGGATCTTGGTCAAGATAACAGCAGAGAATGAACGCTGGTTATACACTGACATCAGATCAGTGTGACCCCCCCCCCCCCCCCCTACTGCTGCCTGCCTTCCTCTGCTCTCCACTGATCTGAGCGCAGCCTCAAAGAGCTGCGTGACTGTGGGACAGGTTAGATACCACAATGCCTTTCTCTCTTGATAGACTTAATCACTGTTAAATAAGTCTGGCCTTAAGTGTGTGTGTGTGCGTGTAACGGTGTGTGCGTGTAACAGTGTGTGTGTGTGTGTGTAACGGTGTGTGTGTGTGTGTGTGTGTGTGCATGCATGCATGCATGTTTTGAGCCACTGAGCCTCTGCCTGTCTGCCTAGCATTGCATTGTAGAGATTTAGAGCCCATCAACTATCTTTGTGAGTATGTTTGTGATTTATGGTGTGTGGATGTGTCTCTGTGTATGCTAAGGTTCACAGTTGCCTGCCTTTCCATTCCCTGATGAGAGCATCTCACACACACACACACACACACACACACACACACACACACACACACACATGGTAGGTGTGCCAGTTAGAGAAAAGGCAGTATGTTGTTTTCTCAGGGTTGAGACCACTGTTAATTATGTCCTAATTGTTCTAGAATCTTCTAATCAAGGTGCCACCTCGTCTATGCCCTGCCTAGGAGTCAGTGTTGCTGGATGGACAGTTGGCTGGTTGTCTAGTATATACTGTATCCTCCAGGCTCTGATGCCTGTACAGCAATCGGAGGACGGGCTCATTGTAATGCATGGATCGGAATGAGGAATGTTTGATACCATTCCTCATTCCATGCCATGCATTACAATAGGCCCGTCCTCCGATGTCTGCCTCCACCAGCCTCCACTGCTGTATAGGCAGGGTTACTTCATCGGGCTATTCAAATATGGGCCCCAGGAGGTTCACCTTACTGCAGGTTTTCTTGTTCCCCTGACGGTGAACTGATGGATTAATAGTACCAGGAAGGGTGGGAACCAGCAGTGCTGTGGACCTCGTAGGCCCGTTTTAGACCCTGGTGTCAGTCTCTCATTTATCAGTGTTCAGAATAAAACTGAATCATGCTCCCCTGCCCAGATTACCAATACCTGATCCAAAAACATCCCATAGTCTCTACCCACCTGTGTGTTTCTGAAGGATCCAGACTGGTGGAAGCTCCATATAACCTGTTATATAGCTTCCAGCTATCAAGTCCTTTTAGATCAGCTAACCATTGTGGTAGAGGCTAGGGGATGTTTTTTGTGACCAAACTTAGTCCAGGTTACCGTGAGTTAAAGGTACCAGCCCCATGCTTCTCACCTCCCCTGCCATTGGTTGCCTTATAAAGGGACAGACATTTCCTGTGAGCCTGTATAATGAATGTGTTTGTTAATAGATGTACAGAGATTTGCTCTTGTTGTTTTGTTGCTGTAGATTTTCGATTATGTGAGTATATTGTATCCAATGTTGTTGACAGTAGTTTATAACCTGCTGTCTGTGTCTGTCTGTCTGTCTGTGTGTTTGCTGACACTGTAACATTCTCTTGGCTCTTAAAGGAGGTTTCTTCTCCTCTGTCTACCCCATTTCCCCTCATCTGTCAATCACATCACCTCACAAACTGGGGAAATGCTCCCCTATGCATTTGTGAAAGAGCTTACCCTCTCCCTCTTACACACACACAGGTAGTCTCACTCACTATCCCAGGTTTTGGAGTAATCTGTGTAGATCTGTGCATATGAGGGCCATTTGTACTCAGAGTGTAAATAACAAGCACCAGCCTGACTCCAGACCAAGCGACTCCACTGTGAAATCACGCTGTGCCCTCTCTAAGACTTGTAATCAACGGTCTTAGGTTTCCTCCAGATGTGGAGCTGTGGTGTCTTCACTGTGCTTCCTCTGCTGGCCTTGTACATGCTGAAATCTGTTGCCATGTTAAATATCTCCTTGTTTTATAATCTCCATATTGTAGTCGGAATGAAACGGAACTGCAGAAATGTGCTATACACGGTTTCACACTTGGCCTTTCTAATGAAATGACATCATGTCTTCTCTGTCTACCCTTGTAATTTTCTGTAATGTCTCTTCTAACAATCTATTCATTCCTCTTGCTGATGAGACACTCTAACCGTTCCAATAAAATACATTTTTCTAAAGAAGTCGACTTGTTCAGTCACTGGTATAAAGCTGCAGTCTGCCTTTAGGGCCACCAGGGGACACCAACATACTCAAACAGCACCATGACCAGAGAAAGGTTGTAAGTACTAAAGTTTAGGGTCCTGTGCAGTAACACTTGAGATTTATATATTCGGGGGATAATTTGTGGGTAATTGAGTTCCATGCTGTGTCATTGGAACTTTAGGATATGAGACAGCACACAGTGGGAATAAGACAGATTTGTGTTAAAATAATGGAAATGTTAAAAGCAGGATCCCGTCATTATTATTTAAACGTTCAGGAATGTAAGTGGCAAGACCAACATCTCGAAGGCAAAAATAAAAAGATTTGAAACGGTTTCAGACAGTACTTCGTTCCACTTCACAGTGAAATGCAGCAAAATTCTGTCTGGTTCCAGAGTAGAAAAAGCAGCCCATGTTTAATCCCTTGTCCTACCTACATATAGACTATGCCACCCTGAACACGCCAGTGTAGGCCCTAGTTATACAGTAAAAATTAGAAAACACCAGAATTAAATACCTTACTTTATCATCTTATATTGGACAAATGTATACCTTGACTCATTGAACATAAATCAGTCATAATCGTCTAAATAATAGCAAAATAGTTTTGGATCGCTATGTATTTGCCTGGTTCATTAAACTGTTGATTAAACGGTTAGAAGACTGTTTAGACAGAGTTTAGGGTTGACAGAGACGCGGGAGTTGACGCAGCATTGATGCGCCTTAACAGACGAGCCTCCTGCACCTGACGTCATTAGCCACACCTTCTGGCCACACTGTACAATGTAAGTCTTACAATGTAAGCTCTGAAATAACTGTACCTGTTTACTTGTCCTTCCGTGGAAGGCAATGCCAAAAGTTAGGTAAGCCATCTGTATCGTGTCGTCTGTGCGGTAACAGAGTATTTTCTGTGTGAAATAATTATCTAGTTTGTGTGCATTATACATATATGCGTTTACACGTGCTACCCAAAGCGTTCTTTCATAACAATTCACTTCACAATAAAAAAACATAGTGCTTGCTGTTACATGACATGACATCATACAATACTAAGTAGCTCATGTATAAATCCATGCAAGCGTAAAATATATCACACAGGTTTACGTTTGGTTCAACATGACAATGAATTAAAAACATGCAAAGGGGTCTCCTGTCCATAGCCTGTACTTCAGCTATCAAGGGCATGTTCTTGAAGTTACAGTAGTCCAGACATTTTGGTCTGGCTTGCTGCTGCTTGTACTAGACTACGGTGCGACGCTCATTTTGAAGCAACATAACAATACGTTTTGGAGCATGCCTACGTCTGATTGTCTGTTCGGCAGACTTGTTGAGTTCAGGTGAGTTGAATTGTATACCACAACTCAGAGTCAATTCAATTGCAAAACATAATGTCACGTGGCTCGAAAGGATTTATCCTAGTGCAATGGTGAAGTCTAGAATGTAACACCGACCTACAGTTGTTGTGTTTAAGTGGCAGGCATCTCTGCACTACACAGAATCACTCCTGGGGTCATTGAATCCCATCTGATTGTCAGAGAGGTCATAGAGGCCTGTAAAGAGTGCAGATTACATAATCCACGTTTTAAGGTGTAGGTTTCCCTCTAATGTCAAAGCTTTTAGCAGTGAAGCGATAACAGACAGAATAGGGAGCTTTAACACCAGAATACCAGAAAGTGAACACGTCATTAAAATGATGTCTTTCTTCTATTCTCACTTTGTTGTCCTGCAGACATGTCGTCTCACACAGAGGCCTGTCCATTCTGTGGGAAAGCCTTCAAGAGGCTGAAGACCCACCTGCCCCACTGTAAAATGGCACCCGTCACCAAAGCAACACAGAGCTCCAAGACCCCCCCTGCCACGCCTAATGCAATCACCAGCAAGAAGAGTGAGACAACATTATCATCTTCATCATCACTGTTATCGGCAACAACAGCAAATAAGAGTAAGAAGACATCTTCACCATCATTATCATCGTTGTTATCGTCATCATCATCATCGACAATTCCAACAACTAAGACGAGTGAGAACACACCATCATCTTCATCACAGACAACGCCAACAACTAAGAAGAAGAAGAAGAAGAAACAGCAGCAGCTCCCAGATGAAACTCAGATTGTGGCCTTGTCCTCCTCTCCCTCTCTCTCGCGCCCTAAAAAGAAGAGCCCACTGGGTGAGGGGGACCTGTCAAAGCCAGTTCCAGGGAGACTGAAAGGCACCAGAGCTCCCTCACTAGGCCTGCTCTCCACAGCCCTCAGCCTGGGCACAGACCCCCTTAGCCCCAGAGCCCCAGTCCTTACAGGGGGCCAAAGCAGTCCAATTACAGCCAGCTCTGAACCCAATACCACCCCCACCACAGCCAACACCAAACCCAAAGCTGCCCCTAGGAAGAAGGGCCCACAGAGAGAGAAGGCTGAATCATCGGCTCAGACACCCAAAGCTAACACCGTCTCCCAGGATCCTCTGCAAGGGGTGCTGAGGGAGGAGGGGCTGCATGCGATTGGGGGAGAAATCAGTGCCAGACCCAATGGCAGAATCCAGTTCTGGGCGGAGGTGGAGATGGAGGGGAGCAGAATAGACCTGTTGAGGAAGGAGGTGAGAGGGGAAGAGAAAGTGCAGTGGTCAGGTAGTGGTCAGACCAAGACCATCCTCCAGGACCACACCAGCACGACTGACTGCAAACCTGAACGTCTGTGTAACAATACAAGCGTACGGGACCATATTCAGACCTCAGCTACTGACCAGAGCACTGACAGTCTATACAGCAAGACAAGGACCAGAGGACCAATCACAGTCGACCTCAGTCAAACATCCACACCTGCTTTCAGTCATAACGGTCAAACAGGTAGCCTGTTAGCGCCCGCGGCTAACCTAGCACAGTCACCCTACACCAGTCCTCAGACTGACAAACTATCACTTACCAAGAAGTGGGTTCACAATAGAAGCTTAAAGCCCAGCCTGCCCTCCTCCCTCGCAGCTGCCCCCAGCCTTACAAACCCCAAGCCCCCCTCAGGACTACCTTATCAGAGCCAGGGTGGGGGGTCACCTCAGCTCAACCCTCCCCCTGCTCTCTCACCCTCTGTCTCTCCACCTCCTCACCCCTCCTCTGTGGCCCCTGTGACACCCCTGAGGACTGTGGTCAGTTCGGAGGAGGTGTCTCAGCTGATGGGACGCTTCACGACATCACCCTATACTCCCACTGAGCACGTGCGGAGAGAGGCCCTGCCCCATGTCTCTCCCTATTTCCCTCCTTCGGTCCTTCCCTCTCTTTCTCCCCCTACCCTTGCTGTGGGAGCAGGAACAGTGAAAGCCAATCAGAGCTTGACACCGCTTAAGACCAGGACACACTCCACTGCTGAGCATCAGATTGTGGGTCAGTAGTGTGTTGCCTGGCCTCATACAGTTGGGCTCTATGATCAGATTAATTCATTAAGAATGTAATTTGTTGACACAGATGTGTGTGTGTGTGTGTGTCTGTGTGTGTGTCTGTGTGTGTGTGTGTGTGTGTGTGTGTGTGTGTGTGTGTGTGTGTGTGTGTGTGTGTGTGTGTGTGTGTGTGTGTGTGTGTACACTAGGTGCAGTGGCAGAGAGGACTCTAGGGGGGGTGAGACTGAAGGAGCTGCCTGACTGGCTGGCTCAGAGAGTTCCCAGCAAACCCAGAGAGGGAGTGGAGATGCTGCATAGAGGTCAGAGTGCACCACACACACCCGCATGTCCACAAGCACTCACACATACCGTATACTGATGTATGAATACACATGCGTACTACAGACACACTACAATAGTCACTAATGCTCATCTCTCTCTCTCTCTCTCCCTCGTGTGTGTGTGTGTGTGTGTGTGTGTGTGTGTGTGTGTGTGTGTGTGTGTGTGTGTGTGTGTGTAGGCTGGCAGTGGTATTACAAGAGGTACATAGACGTGAAGAGAGGAGGAGTAGGAGGAGTGGCTATGCTGTTAGCAGGATACTGTGTTCTCAGCTATATGTGGAGTTACCCACACCTAAGTAAGTGTGTGTCTGTGTGTGTGTGTGTGTGTGTGTCTGTGTCTGTGTGTGTGTGTGTGTGTGTGTGTGTGTGTGTGTGTGTGTGTGTGTGTGTGTGTGCATGTGTGCGTATTAATGTAGTGACATACATTGTCTGCCCGCTTTTGTTTTAGAGAGCGTGTTTCAGAAACAATGGTGGCTGGCATATCCAGGCCAGCCCAGTACAGCTCAGCTCGGTTCAGATTGGTTTGGCTCTGGAGTGTAAATTAGGGTTAAGTGGTAGCTCTTAGTGTATAACCAGCAGACACAGGGGTGTCTCAGGGCTGGGGCTGAGATACAATGGGCTGTGAAGGCCACATTCACTTCAACAGACAGACAGACAAACAGATAGATAGATAGATGTGTGTTCTCTCTCCCTCTATGCAAGGCCATTCAGTCTGCTCCCCAAGTCAGTTTCAGAGCATAGTTCACAGACACATCCTGTTCTCCTTTTGATTTTGGTTGAACTGCTGGGAGGGAAAGAGAGAGAGCATAAAGAAGAGGGGGATCGAATAGAGGAAGAGCCAGGGAACGAAGGGAACATTCATCCTGGGTGTGTGTGTGTGTGTGTGTGTGTGTGTGTGTGTGTGTGTGTGTGTGTGTGTGTGTGTGTGTGTGTGTGCATGCATGCGTGTGTTAATGTAGTGACACACATTGTCTGCCCGCTTGTGTTTTATAGAGCGTGACCGCTGGAGGAAGTACCACTGAGGACTGCGGAGCCCCAATGCCCCAAGGGTAGCAGACTGAATGGATGGATGGAGCCCCTAGTAATGTGAAGGAGTACAGTCCTGCCTTTACAAAAGGGGACAGGCGTATGGTGTGGAAAATATGGCAAAATGCTTCAGCAAATGCTTAGTATCAACTGGATGTGAGGAGCTGAAACTGACCTAGGATGTGAAATAAGTTTGAGAGATCTTATTTCAGTTATATGTTTGATTAATTGTTTATCTTATACACAAATCATTATTTATGTGGCATTGTGTTTTGTTTCAGTTATGGAGTGATGAAAGGGAAGGATATCTATGCAATCGCACTTCTATTTAGTTTTTTATGATTATATGGGTTTGGGTTATAGACCAGCTGAAAGGAGAAAGCCCATACACATGACAACAGCAGTGGTAGCTAGCATTGAGACAGTATTTCTGTATCCTCCTGTTTTTCCACCTTTTCCTGAAGTGTGCACTCCCCTTCGTGGGTTAAAAAGCAATGGACATGGGGAATATAATGGAAACCAGTCCCATGTGGGGAAGAACACAAATGCACACCTCTTTGGGATACAGCATTGGAAATCTGATGTTGCGATGTCTATTGTGTTTGTCCCAGACGTCATCTGACGGTGTAACAACTCTTCCCAGACAGTCCACGAGGTGTCACTGTTGGATTGTTTTTCTTACACCTAATGACAGTCCCCGGTTGTTGTATGTATCTATGGTTGAATGCAAGGTGCTTTTCAGGGAGTGAAGCGTTCATCAACCAGACAGTACCAGTCTATGAATGTATTCAAAATGAATTTATTATTTACTTTTGTCTTTGCTGTTGTAGTGAACACACATAAACTAGAAATGAAGAACTGACAGTATTTTGTAACGATTTCTCTTGGAACACTTCATAGCCAACATAATAAAAAATAACCTTTTTCTCATGTTTTACATTCTTTTTTTCCTTACAAAAAATTATAAATATTTTGTGTTTCACGTTTTCATTTTTGTATACAAAAAAACAAACTATACAAATCAAGTTGAGAGTAAGACATACCAAAAGAAAACTCAACAGTGAAAATGGGGCGAAAACCGATACACAATTCTCTCCTTGGAGGAAAGGGCGCAGCAAGTCAACACACAAGCCCTCAGTCACGCGTGTGTGTGCAGGTTGTTTACTGTACTAATACTAGCCCCAGTACTAAATCACATCTACTAGATCTGTTCTAAGGCTAATCGACTAATGTTGCCCACATGAGGACAGATCACTGTTGCAAACCCGGGTCCTTTAAAACCATTCAATTCAAGACGACAAGAGAAGCATGATGCTATACCCTCATCAATGTCTAGTCTATGAACCAATAAGACACCAAATCTCGAATAACAACCTATTCCCCATAATGCACTATTTCTGGAATAAGGTGGGTGTTGCTTGAGATAAACTCACTGAAAGTTGTAACTCAGGGGCTTTACACACTACAAGGCCGACCCGAACCGTACTGCGCAGGCTCGGACATGTTCCTTTCACATGGTCCTTTCCAGCACTGTTTCAGAAACAATGGTGGATGCCATATCCAGGCCAGCCCAGTACAGCTCAGCTCGGTTCAGATTGGTTTGGCTCTGGAGTGTAAATTAGGGTTAAGTGGTAGCTCTTAGTGTATAACCAGCAGACACAGGGGTGTCTCAGGGCTGGGGCTGAGATACAATGGGCTGTGAAGGCCACATTCACTTCAACACAAAACCAAACAACAGACAGACAGATAGACAGACAGACAGACAGACAAACAGATAGATAGATGTGTGTTCTCTCTCCCTCTATGCAAGGCCATTCAGTCTGCTCCCCAAGTCAGTTTCAGAGCATAGTTCACAGACACATCCTGTTCTCGTTTTGATTTTGGTTGAACTGCTGGGAGGGAAAGAGAGAGAGCATAAAGAAGAGGGGGATCGAATAGAGGAAGAGCCAGGGAACGAAGGGAACATTCATCCTGGGTGAATAAGTGAAAGTTTGGGGATGAACCCAAACGAACACATACACACCAGCACGCATATGAATGAACACATACACACCGGCACATGTATGCAGATTAACACATACACACCAGCACACATATGAGTAAACACATACACACCAGCACACATATGAATGAACACATACACACCAGCACATGTATGCAGATTAACACATACATACACCAGGACACATGTGCAGATGAACACACATACACACACACACACCAGCACATAGTATATTTAAAGAAGGTGGACATACATACATACATACAATCCATGACCAGCCAGGGTCATTCTATCACGTGGTGGTATTGTCTTACCATGTTTACGAAGCTGGGACACACATCACTAACAACAAACCAGTGATGTTTAAATGTCATTTCTAAAAATGAAGTAAATAAAATCTAAATCAAAAAGATAAACATGTTGTAACATTTCTCCCTCAATCTGAGGACTTAGCTCCCCCCCGACACAAATACACTCTGATGAGTGTGTGCATGTGTGTGTGTGTGTGTGTGTGTTGTGTGTGTGTGGAGGGGTCACATACCTTTAAGGTACAAAAGAAAAATGCCAAATAAGATAAAATGACAAGAAAGACAGAAAATAATGTTTGTTCAAATGTTTTAGTTATTAGGTAGACACTAGTGTGTGTGTGTGTGTGTGTGTGTGTGTGTCTCTGACTTGGCGTGAACCTAGAGAGTTGAGCTAATGACAGAAAAGGACCATCTTCATCACGGGCTGATGTAGTCACAGAGCAGGCGTACAGATGAGACTGAACGCGTTCCAGATGCACCCGTTCTGCTCACGTGATCTGATCCTTCTACCCCCTGAGGATGTGGCTCCTGCAATGTTGCTTGCTTCCTCTGTGTATCTGATCAGGCCTGAACCAGTGCATCTGCACAGAGCGTACTCATACCCTAACTCCTTAGAGGAGCAGACGGACACATTCCAAACCTCACCCCCAGATCCACCTCTGACTAACGTGTGTGTGTGTGTGTGTGTGTGTGTGTGTGTGTGTGTGTGTGTGTGTGTGTGTGTGTGCGTGCGTAATGTGTAATGCCAGGTGCAAAAATTAAAAGGACATTTAGAACAAGGCTTCTTCATGTAAACGTTTTCAAAAGACAACATAGAATTTCTCAGGCACAGAATCATCACCATCTTCATATCCTCCTCATCCCTGTACTTAACAGCATAGCTAGTCGGGTGTGGGTCGACGCAGGATGTGTCCACGAAAGGATATGATGTCACAGAGGCCACGGCCTCCATTCTCCTTCTCTCCTCACACTCTGGGGGGGAGGGGGGTGGGGGGGATGGGGGGGGGGGGGTAGACTTTGACATGGAGAGAAGAAGAAGAAAATAAACGATAGTAAACAAACAGAGAAACCCAGAGTGGGCGGAAGAGGGGAGAAATGTGGAGCGATAGATGGCACATCTGTCTAACATTCCAGAATGCTGTTGACTGCTGCCTCTAGAACAGAGTCTGTGTCGGGAGGAGGGGGGGAGGTGAGGTGAGGGGGAGAGGAGAGGTCAGGGGGGAATGTGGGCTGGGAGGGCGGGTGAGACGCTTGAGCCGAGCCTCCGGACACGTACGGCGTCTGCCCTCCCAACGTCGCCACTGACGACGTGAAGTTGCCGTGGTGATGGTTGCCCGGGGCGGCAGGGCTGCTGTTGTTAGCGTTGCTGCTAGCGTTGTTAGCGCCATAGTGATGTTGGGTCCTCTTCAGGTACAGGATGTTCTTGGCTGCAGTGTTCAAGTGCTGAGGCAGCCCACCCCCTCCTCTACCCCCACCCCCACCCCCCCCTCCTCCTCCTCCTCCTCCTCCGTCTCCTCTTCCCCCCCCTGGGTCACCATAACCCGGCTGGGAGTCTGTCCTATAGGGGGGGTCTGTGGCACCCATCTCTGACTGTCTCCAACTGCAGCTGGAGGTGGGGAGGGGGGGTGGAGGGTCCGGGGTGTGGCAAGGTTTTACCCCACAGCAAAAATCCTCCAGGTACCCATCTGCAGAGACAGAGAGGCAGTAGAATTATATCACAATAAAGCCAGGACACAAGGACACAGGTCAAGTGGTGCATAGACCAATTTGGCCGCTGATGACAAAAACAAAACTCTGCAAATGGAATATGGAAGGATTTAATTTCAATAACTTTAATCTGAGTCTCTGCAGTCACACAGAGTTCAACCCCGTCCCGCCCCTTACCTGGGTCCACCAGTACCATGCGTTTATCCTGCGTCAGATTGCTGCGCTCTTCTTGGTTGAAGGTCCTGTCAATCATCACCATTTCCGATGAGGGACTGGAGCGCTGTACAGAGGGGGAGGGACTTCCTGTTAGCAGCAGCCTACCTTTTGTTTACACAATCCAAAATAATTTTGTGTGTGTGTGTGTGTGTGTGTGTCCCACCTCAGCCTCCACCATAAGTAGACGTCTATATTTGTTCAGCATAGCCTGAGTTCTCTTCAGCACTTGATTCGCCACAGACTCAAACTCCTGATCCACTGTTAATGACAAGACAAAGAGTTTAGACACACATACAAACACACACACACCAATATACAGTGCCCTGCGTAAGTAATGGGACAGTGAAGCATTTTTTCTTCTTTTTACACTCGACAGTTTTAAATCAAACAATTACGATGAGGTTAAAGTAGAGATTGTCATCTTTTATTTGATGGCATTTGTGTACATATTGGTTTCAGTTGTCAAGTCAGGTGTGTTTCATCGGATCATTTGTGCAGGCGTAAGAGAGCTGTCAGTCTAGTGTTGATTCTAGGCTTTGTATTTGCCTTTGGAGTTTGCTATTGATATGTGTCAACATGAGGACCAAAGACGTGTCAATGAAAGTCAAGGAAGTCATTATTAGGCTGACAAATATCAGAAACAGCCAAAACCTTAGACTTGCCAAAATCAACAGCTTGGAACATTATTAAAAAGACAAAAAAACAGCACTGGTGAGCTGGTAGGCCAAGGCAGACTTCTACGGTGGATGACCGAAGAATGTTCACCATGATTAAGAAAAACCCCAAAACAACTGTCCTACAGACCAGGAACACTCTCTGGGAGGTAAGCGTCAATGTGTCAGAGACTACCATCCGCAGAATACGTCACCAGGCAAACTACAGACGCTTCACTGCAAGGTGCAAACCACTGCTCATCCTGGTTAAAGTTCAGATCAGGTTAAAGTTTGCTAAAAAGTACCTAAAAAGCCTGCAGAGGTCTGGAAAAAGGTATTGTGGACAGATAAGATGAATATTGTACTAGAGTGATTGCAAGATAAAAGTTTGGAGAAAAAAGTCTCTGCCCAAGATGTAGAGCACACTACCTCATCTGTGAAACATGGTGCAGAGGGTGTGGGCATGGGCATGTATAGCTGGGCATGTACTGGGCATGTATAGCTGTCACTAGAACTTACTAATTTGTATTAACTGATGATGTAACTGCTGACAGCAGCAGCAGCAGAATGTATTCTGAAGTGTACAAAACAACTTGTCAGCCCGAGTGCAAGCAAATGCCTCCAAATTCATTGGATGGTGCTTCATCATACAGTAAGACAATGACCTAAAACATACTACCAGAGCCAAAAAGTGGAAAGGTCTTGACTAGCCAAGTCAATCTTCAGATTTAAATCCAATTGAACATGCATTTCATTTCCTGATGATACGATTTTAGCCAAAAATACCTCAAACAAACAACTGGCAGAGCATCACCAGCGTCTAGTGGGGTCAACGGGTTGCAGACTTCAGGCAGTTATTGCGTGCAAAGGATTGTCGACCAAATACTAAACACAAGCGCTTATGGTGAAACAAACACATGTACACAAATATCACCAAATAAAAGCTGTGAATCTCCTCTACTTTAACCTCATAGTAATTGTATGATTTCAAATCTAAACTTTTGGAGTATAGAGGCGAGAGAAGAAAAAATGCTTCACTGCCCCAATACTTACACAGGGCACTGTATAGCACGTAAGTACACAGCACTCTTTGTCTTTGTCTTTCTCTCTCTCTCTCTCTCTCTCTCTCTCTCTCTCACACACACACACAGGCTTTTTATCAACCAGTCCCCTACCACTTTGGTGTTAGGGGAGATCAGAAAGAACCGGTAAGATGCAAACAATATTGGCAGAAGCTCATTGGAAGACGAGGTACAGCCATTGCAATATGGCTTACATCTCTCAGGTCTCTTCAGCTCTGCAAACACCAAGAGTGTAGGCTGTAGGCACAAAGAAGGTTTTCAGGGGCTGACCTCGAGAGAACTCTTCCTGGTTAGGCGGAGCCCCATGGAACACGTGATAGGGGAGAAGTCTGTGCAGTGCGTCGTCCAATGAGCAGAAACGGCTATAGTCTGGAGACAGCACTCCAGTGTGATCCATCCTCAAATGCTGCAGCATCCTAGACAGAAAGAGAAAGAGAGAGCGAGAGAGAGAGCGATTGAGTGTGTTTATATAAACCAAACAAGAAGGAATTTAAACTTTGCTAAACCTCACTGGAAATGAACACAGGATCATACAGTCACAGACAGACACACAGTGTTACATAGCATCAAAAAACCAAAAGCTCTCACTCACATTCCTCCTCTGGTGAGCTGCTGAGGGGCGGGCCTCTTCTGCGCACAGACCTACAGGAGAACCAGATATTATTATCCCCTACATCATCATCATCACCTTCATTGACATCATCATCATCATCAACACGATCACACACACACACACACACGTATGTAGCGTGTAGGCTACCTGTGCATTTAGCTGATCCTGGCTGACGGAGTTCATGGTGTTCAAAGCTAGGAGAGAAACCAAACAATCATTAGGATCAGAGAATAGGATAGGATACAGTGCCTGGCCTGGGATTTGAACCCTGCGGCTACTGGTCCACCTCCCTACCCTCTAGGTCCACTATTGTCAAAGTGGGGTACACTTTGACAATGGGGTCGATCGAGGGAATACGCTAAATAAATCTGTGATTTACCTTCCCAAACAGTCCTGTTGAATAGCCGACTGAAGTCTCAGTACCAAAAATAAATGCATGCACCCTATCCAACAGAATAATATTATCACAATGTCTAATATGTAAGGGATAATGTTCATAGAATATCAATTAGGCTACAAAATAATCGACAGGGGGTACATGACTGTTAAAAGTTTGGGAACCACTGCTCTAGGTCACTGACAGAGAGGTCAATAATATCCCTTAAAACAAACATACATGCATGCACGCACACACACACACACACCTTTGTTGCCGAGGAGGTTGACGAGCTGTGTCTGTCGGAGGCCATCCTGGTTGAGAGCAGGTGATGAAGAATCCTGAGGAAGAGGAGGAGAGATCACTCTCAAAAACTAAAATCAAACATGGAAGAGATAGGATTAAGATAAGAGATGAACAGAATGATAAAGGTGAGAGAGAGAGAGAGAGAGAGAGAGAGAGATCATGGACAGACGGTGAGCGAGAGACAGATTTTTAAAATTGAAGACAGTAAGTTTGTTGGTCATATACCTGTCTGTAGTCCTGCTGCTGCTGTGAAGGAGAGAGGGAGGTGCTGTTCTGGGTCTGGGTCACCAGGAGGCGCTGCACCGAACTGGCAGACACTTGGCCCTGCACCCCCGCCCCGGCTGTCCCAACCAGAGTCAGTCGCCCTTGAGACGACGCCTGGACAGGGGCGGGGCTAGTACCAGGAAACCCTGACCATGTTTGGGACATGGCTCCTCCCACCTGGCCACCACCCACCACACCCTGGTTCATAATCAGCTGACCGCCTGCCGTCGCCGTAAAGTTCTGCCCGGTAACAAGCTGCATGGAACTCTGATTGGTGAGGAGGGTGTTAGAGCCGGGGTCAGAGGGGCCGTTGTGGACGGTGGTAGCAGAGGTAAGCAAGTACTGCCCTTGAGGCAGATTGCCCTGCCCCTGCTGCTGCCCCAGGGGCGAGTGCACCAAGATGGAGCCGTTGGCCGTGTAATGTCCCCCAGCTGGGCTAGCTGTGTTAACCACATTAGCAATGGTGGTGTAGACTGTCTGAGCCCCAGCTTGGAGGGGTTTGGGCTGGATGGGTCTGACCAGAGTCTGGGTCCCTCCCGGGCCTCTCTGGATGATGATGTTCTGGAGGGGGATGTTCTTAAATGGCATGCCCATCTGGCCCATCTGGCCAGCTGGGGACGGCGCAAACACCTGCCCCCCTTGCGCTCCTCCAGTCCCCCCAACACCCCCTCCCTGCCTAAGCAGGATCTGGGGGGATCTTTCCAGGCTGCTGAATGTCATCACCCCTCCGCCACCCCCAAATGAGCCCAGCACCTGTATATGCCCCGCTGAGCCGTTGGGCAGCTGGGATACCCCCTGGAGGAACTGGCCCCCTGGGAACGTTGCTGTCGCAGTGGTAGCCGCCCCTGCACCCCCTCCATACCCCCCCGAGACCAGCTGGGGAGGGAAGGGAGATTGGGCCGCGACAGGGGCGGGAGGGGGCTGGGAGTCGAGCATAGCCTCCTGGGCCAGAGTCTGTTCAGTAATGTCCGCTTCCATAAGGGATTTCTGTAGGATGTCAAAGGGTTGGTCCTCTCCACCAAGGTCCACCCCTCCTGGGGAAGCCGCCCCACCCAGCTCATCCTCGATGAACGAAAGGCTGCTTGAGAGCTGAAGACCCGCCCCTGCTGAGTCCTCGCCAAACTCACCCAGGGAGGAGGAACCATCTTTGAGAAGGGAGTTGGAGCCAGCCTGATAGAAGCGAGAGAGAGAGAGAGAAAGAAAGATCACAAACTGGAATGAAGAGGATCATAATAATTTTCCCCTTTTTTTCCCTCATGAACACTCCATTGAGAGCTAACAGAAATCAAATTCAATGAGAGAGTTTCTGTTCAAGAGTAATACTGAATGTAAATGTAGAAATGTAGACATGGAAGACAATCAATGTAAAAGACTCAATAGATATAACAAATGCCTACATATAGTATGTCAGTATAGAAAGAGACCCATATAGAAACACATTGATATTAGATAATTACAGGTGCACTCACAGTGTTACCAGTGAAGAAGGTTCCAGCTGACCCATAAGCAGCATTTGTTACGTCATCCTCCTCGATCTGCAGAGACAACAGACCATCTCGCATCAAACACAACCCATCTACTGTAGCTATCCAGACTCACACCCTATACCCATCAAAGCCAACACCTGGGTGTATATCACAAACTAGGATCAATGCTTTCCCAGTTGACTTTCAGACAATACTTTTAAATAGGTTTTGGTGTGTGCAACCACTGACATAGGCTTAAGGGTGCAATTAATTCTCAGTAACCAATATTAATAGTTCAAGCTCTATCCGAGTGTGCATCACAAAAAATGGATACACTGTTCAATCTTGGGGTGTTTATCACATAGAAATAGAATTCATTCATCAAACAAGTTGACCCTGCTTTGTGAAATGATTACCCAAAGGGCCCCAAAACTGGCTGCACAATAAGAGGAAAGTCACAGAGTAAAGTTGTACAGACAGCTAGAGCTACAGAGTTGGGGTCCATTAAGTGTGTCACTCACAGACTTGCTGTTGGAACCGTGGAGGTAATCATTCAGCGCCTGCACATCTCTGTTGGGGAGAGACAAAGGGGGGACAGAGAAAGTGGGAAAGAGAGCGAGAGAGGAGACAGACAGATAGTCAGACATTGTAGGGCAACACTCTGACCAGGATGAGCAATATACCAACATACCAGTAAGCTTATGAATGGTGAAATGTTTGCACTTGACTTTGTCTTTATCCTATGATGTCCAAGTTATTTTGAGTTGTTTACCCTATAATATCCAGAAGACGGCGATCGTCCTCATCATCCATGACACCTGATACAGGGAGGGGGATCAAGGAAGGGAAAAAAGGAGAATGGATGAGGGGAAAAAGGAGAGGACATTGGGAAGTGGAGGGAAAGGAGGCACCGGGAAGGTAGTTGAAGAAGAGGTGAGATGAAGGATATTCTTTAAAAGGTTCACTATTCAAGATTAGGGTACATGATATTACTTGACTATGCTCAAACATAATACAAATGCAAAGTAGATACAAATGTATAAGAAATTCAAGATTCCACTTATCATTTGATACTGAAACATGGGCTTATGAGAAATTGAGGGTTAAAGGGCTAATGTGATGTTACAAAAGACATCAACAGTGGAAAAATACAACAGCTGTCAGGGTGTCATACTGTATCTGCATGCCAATCTGTGGTGTGGTGAGTTTCTGACGCATGAACACTCACAGCTTTCTGGCAGCGAGCATGGAATCAGTCATTTAACACCCTTTATTTCCTGTGGTGGGTTGAGGACCAGGGTGAGAGAGAGAGAGAGAGAGAGACAGAGAAGTAGTGAAGGAAAGAGAGAAGGGGGGGAGAGGAAGAGAGAGATTTTAAAACAATGATGTTCAGTATTCAAGAGCAGTCTGGCCACTATCCCCTCCTACTGTCACTGTTCCCTGAAAGTGAAGTTCCCGCCCCCTACCCTCCCCCTCCTCTCCTCTACATTGGTCACCACTCCTGTCAATTCACCTCCCATAGATTGAAGATGGGCAGTTGAGAGTAAAAAAAAATACCCACCCTATTCCCATAAAAGGTTGTTTATTTGATGCTTCAACATTGACTTTCTTTCATTCGCCACTAAAAACTGTAATGATGTCAACCTTACAGCGGACAATAATGAATATCAATATTTATGCAACATTTGAAATACTGATCTGGGTTGGTGTGTTGGAATATTGTCAAGGCAAGGCTGTAGTTTTGACTCACTGTGCTGTATTGCAGATTTTTACATGGTGAGGTTTTGAGAAATGCCATGACATGTTTTGAGTACTGAAAATGTAGCTACATTTTAATGATTCACTTTTGTGAAACAATATTCTGTTCAATAATATATTGAAACAAAATATGATGTTGTCAATCATTGTCAAATCAGTGGAATCATTTCCCAATGGGGCCTCGTGTTCTTGTATCTTTCTGCGCAACAATGTAGCTGTCCTTGTAACAAAATGGCTGAAAGTCAGACTCAGCCAGCCACCATCTTTGAAGAGAACAAAGCACGATAGGGCTGGGCAGGCTGGGCTAACCAACTGAACTACATTTTAGGAACTGTCAGTTGTATTCATCTAAATGCCTAGAGAAAAGTACAACAATGTCAATGACTATTATGAAACCTTGATTTGTTAAAAACTAGATGGCATTTTGAGAATGTGGGACTGGGTGGGTAGCTACTGGTTAGCTAACCAGTGTTTGTCCTTCAACAGGACACCATGTCAGACTAGCAGTACAATCAGCTTTTCTCTAACAAAAAAAAGGAAACCAAACATTCAACATATTAGTTTTATTCCACAAATTCAGCCCATACAACTGATCGTAGATATAGGCCTTTTGATGCAATTCTGTCAGCAGACAGCCTATTTTTTTAGAAAACAACTTGCAATATGCGTCGTGGTAAACGATCAGCAGTTAGCAATTCTCAATATGACTCCTGACTATATAGACATTAGTTATAGCTTAATATTGAGACGGTTTTATTGTGTTAGCGATACCCACAATAGGAACATTGAATGTAAAAAGGTACAAGCACAATAAATACTGGATTTTGGGCTAGGCTAGCTCGGAGATTTAAATGGCACTGTTAGTGTGAGAACATATTTTTTTAGAATAGGGAAAACAAGCCAGGGCTAAATGCCGTGTTAGCTAGCTGGCTAACAAAATACAGAGAATGGAAACAAATTGTTCATGTCCTCTCCACCTCGTCTAGTGGTCGGAGTAGGCGTAAAATCAGCTAGTCAGGGTTGGAGTAATTTATAAACCAGCTCATCCGAAGAATAGTCGAAACATTTTGCTCCAATGAATTTCGACATCGTGATAACTCCCTCCCAAATCTTAGCATAGCTACAACCATGCAAACAGCTAGCTAGCATTGACAGTCGTGCCACGGCAAGGGTCCAAACTATGGAAACGTCGGTTAAAGACAGCTAATGTACAGCTTGCGATTTTTAAGTCCAAAAATAGACTGAATCGACAGACAATGATAATCGCATTCGAGCACTAAAAGCCTGTGCTCTCCAGCCTCTGGCTGGTCGTCGTCGCTGACGTGCTCTCTTTCTCTGCTGGGGTTAGACGAGGGAGGCTTCAGAAGCTACCATTTGTCTTCTATTTAGCTCTTCTGCCAGCATACTAAACGTCACATTTCTCTCGGTTTGCTGAACAGACGTTTTTCAATCGTGGAATTTACGAGAACGCCAAGTCTTCAGCAGCAGCTCTTCTAGTAATTGTCCGCGGCATTTTTACTGGTAAACAACGGCCTGTCGAGGTTAGCTAGCTAGCTACGTTGTCGCCTATTTTAGAAACGTCGGGTAGAATTCGTCGACACGGCTTACGGACTAAACCGTGTCTGTCCATAAATATTTATTTCGATTAGCATAACATAAAGACGACTGAAAAGAGGCAAACCCTTACTCCTGTCTCACTCCTCTTGAAACCCAATATCTCCATTTGGCAACTTTTAATTTGCTCCCCCCTCCTTCTCCTCCTCCTCCTTCTTCTCCCTCTCCCACTCATATATTTTTCTCACTGTCCCTGTTCTGTCTCAGATAGATTTTTCTCTCCACTCTCACTCTCTTCCCTCCCCGAAGGAAGGGAGGAAGGAGGTTGTGTGTGTTTTTTCCTTGAAATTTTTATCACAAAATTATAATACACTCAAAGGGAAACTCACCGTCATGAAAAAGCAGTGCCTTGTCAACGGGGTTTCCTCGCCATCACAGCACGGGTAGTTGGGGTAGTGCCGCTCCGGCAGAAGGCAGTATCAGAGTACCTTACGGTTATTTCACAGTATTCACATAGGACGACATGCGAGAGACATAATTCTAAATATTAAAACACTGTGTGTTGGCATCAATGCTGGCCGTTTTTTTCTACTTTAAAAACAAACATTTTATATTTTTTTTACCCTCAAGAATAAGAAATGATTTTACTACAGACCATTTCAAACGGTAGGGGGCGGGCCACTAATCGACGCCACACCTTGATGTAGCAGCTGATAAATACATTATTATACAGTGCTGCTGTAGCAATGTGAGAATAATGGATGAATGTCCATGTACATTCCCACACAGTTGATCAGGCATGTAGTGAGGAGTCGGACGGGGATTTCAGCAAAAAAATGTCTGGCCCTGAAAGCTCTACTCTCTCTCTCTCACACGTGTGGGCCTAGGGGTGAAGGTACATGAAATGACATGTACCTTTTCTGCCCTTCTGATTGCAATTATTAGTATGACTCACATGCATATATGTGATTATATATATATATATAGATATGCATCATATGACTCACATGCATTGCTATTCCTATTTCCTTTGCTTTTAATAAAATGTGAGGATGCATTGTCACCTTTAGGTTTTGTCAGTGTACATATTTCAGATTTGTATGGAATTTTCTATTATTTTGTTGTGATTTTGTTATCGTGGCGTTGATTAGCCTACTGACAACCTATTGCACTACTGATGTGTCACTGTTTACTGTAGCTGTATATTGACCTCAAGAGGACCGCAATGGAAATGTAATTTCTGTCATTTCTGTGTCATCGTCTATGATATGTGTGTTTTTGAGATTGTCAAATAAATCAAATGGAGGAAACAATGATTTAGGCACCCTATATTGAAAATTGTATTAACCACCACCTTTATAACACCATATGGTCAGCTCTTTTTTACTTCTTCTCAAGTAGATCAGCCCTCAAAGGATTTTCAGAATTTGAATGAAACAATTTATAACAGCCAGGAACATAAAAAAAGAATACTACTTTATTGTTAACGATTCACATTTACAAATGAGAAACTAAAAAAAATGAATTAGGGTTGCGTTCGGTTTCTACAGAAAATGCTAACCCTTTTCCTTTCCTTGACCTCCCTCGTGGACTTTTGCTAGCGAGGTCAAGGAAAAGTTACAAGGAAAGGAATGATTGTAGACAATCTGAACGCAGCCTCGGATTGAAATGGAACCTCCTAGACACTAGAGTAGCGTTGAGGAGAGAGAAAAAATCATACTGTCCCACAACCAATGATATGAGAGTACAGACATTACGGTGGCACTATTTATCCAATGATCATTGAGTTTGTTACGAAGTCACTTCCGCCTTCTTCAAAACAAACTGACAGTAAAAACATGGACGTGGAGGCCGGTGCTTGTCATGGAAACGGAGATCTGGGGCCTAGCAATTCCGTAAAAATTCCTGAGAGACTGCTGAAAAGGGACCAAGCGAGGTTAGAGGATGCGGAACGACGGAAAGAGACTAAAGAGAGCCAGTCTGTCGCCGAGGAGAAGAGTGTGTTTTTCTCCAGCACATTCAACAGCGAGCGGACGGTTATTGAGGAGCTACTGTCTGGCTGCTCCGAGGCCGACCGCGCCTTAGCTACCCAAACGCTGGAGGAGGTGACAAAGAAAACGCAACAGCTTCAAAAGTTTCTAAACGACAGCATGGTGTTTCTTACGCAGTACGAGCTAAGACAAGCTCAAGCGTCGCTTCAGAAATTGCAGACCACTCTGGCCGAGAAGAGAGAGACTGTGCTTCCCAAAAAGAAATTCGCCTTTCGGTCGCGCAATGCCGGACCAAGTCAACCCAAAGTAACCGCTCCTGTCGCTGACACGCCTTCACTTGCTACCCCTGCGGAGTCTGTTGGTACTAAAGTAGAGGAAACGATCGGACCGGATCAGTGTGGCTTCTCCCATGCCGATTCCCAGGTGCTGACCAAGCATGCGGAAGAGATCCAGCAACGAGACGTGCTGCTGACCCACCTAACCAATTGCAAAGTTCGGCTCTTTGGTTCCCCCAGCACCCTGCACATCAAACACGTCCGTGACTGTGAGATTCTGTGTGGGCCGGTATCTAGCTCGGTTTTTGTGGACTACTGCACTGACTGCACTCTGGCCGTCCCCTGCCAGCAGTTGCGGACTCACCACACCACCGATACGCAGGTGTATCTGCACGTCACCAGCCGCGCTATCATAGAGGACTGTCATGGGGTCCACTTCGCCCCCTTCTCCTGGTCATACCCGGGCCTTGACGAGGACTTTCGGGTGTCCGGGCTGGACCGCAACCGGAACAACTGGTCCCAGGTGGATGATTTCAACTGGCTCGCCCTGGGCACACCGTCCCCAAATTGGACTGTCACCCCAGAACATGAGAGAAGAACAAGCTGGGACTCCTAGACCCATCCTGCATCCCAATGCTCCATTCTTTCCTCATGTACACTGGACTGTCCACTCACCTACATAGATTTTGTTGATTGAACTTGAGATTTAAAATCTCATGAAATCAGGTTGGTGTAACTCGGGAGACGGCTAGAGACTGAGGTCACCAATGTAACTTATCTTTCAATGAATATAATGAATCTGCCACTGTTGACTTAGCAACAGTGTAGCCTTACATCAGTCATTCATGATATGATTGCCACAATTCTACTGTAAAACACCAGATTGTGTTGCCCCTTTTGTTATGCTTACAGTATATATGAATGCCACTAGTGAGGCCTTGGCATAAGATTTCACACTAATGATGTCAACAACAGCATTAGTGCTTGTATCACATGCTAGTCTGGGTGAAGGTCTGATGAGAGTTCATGCAGGCTTTTCGACTACTTTGTCATCTCCACTCATGCTGTGAGAACATTGTACTATGCTAGAAATCTGTTTTCATCCCCATCAGCCATTTAGTGTGAATGTAGATAGATATATACAGACAATCATCAACGGAAACATAACACTGGAACATCACAACCAAGTAACATCACAACATTATTGCACTATTCCTGCATATTAAGGTTTGTGTCACTGGCTGTTTCACATTAACTTATCTAGGTAATGATGATAAAAATAGTTTGGCTGATGCTCATACAGTACTATAAATTTGTGTTTTTGTGTGGTGTGTATTAAACTAATGTCTCTATTTACGGTGTTGGGTTATTTTACTGAAGTAGCCGAAGTAAAGTGCTGAGAGCAGCTCTGAACCAGTAACTCCCCAGTCCCCACCTTCACCCCTCTCTCCTTTTTCCTCCTGAGAAACCGAATACCGCCGAGGACATCTTACAGTCATTAAACATCTGTAGTAGTGACCTTTCCCCTCAGGTTAACTTGTAAGCTCCATCTGAAAATGTCACATCAGTGCACCTGTTAGTGTTCTTCGTTGTAGCCTTGTTGATCTGCTTAACTGCTCAATGAATCCACATTATCCGTGACACACACCACTGCTCAATTCCCAAAGGCCCAGCCCCTAACCGAAGGCACACACTGTAGATCTAAAAGGAACAGAGAGGTTTAAGCAATATGCTTCACCTGTCCTAATAGGCTCAGTGGAAATGTTACAATATTGCTTCTATGTATCCCTTATCCAAACCTTTCAGAGGTGCATTAGTGCATAAAAGTAGGAGCTAAGGTCAATTTGGAATTCAGCCACCTCAACCCCACCTTTACTTTACATTTAAGAGGCTGCTATAAAGAAAAAATCATTTGGGTCTACAATCAGAACCCATTACATAGGTAAGATTGAGGGCCTCAAACAGGTGTTTACATTGATTGTTGAGTGCTAACTGGGTCATTGGGAAATAATGGTGTGTGCGTGTGTGTCGGTCTTTGCCCTTACGTAGGTGTGTGTCGGTCTTTACAAGCATGTCTTTGTGCATGTATGTGTGTGTGCATGTGTGTGAGTGTACATCTGAGGTTCAGTCCAGTCTTCTAACATCTCTTTCTGTGATGGGTTTACAGGGGCTTTGGTGAAACAATGCATTTTCCTGACAGTGTTTCTTGTCCGTGCTGAACCCAGTAACCAATATGAACGGAAGCATCACATTCTTAGCTCCACTTGTAGCTCCCTGGTCTTTGTTAACTGTTAACTGTCCCCGCTAATGGCCCCCAACCACGTGAACATTCAAGCCAATTATGGTCCTGGGCAGCAGCTTAAGAGTAGGCTCATCTTCTGGAGAGGGATTTCTGCAAATGGGATCAGGCTGCTTACTGGGGCTTAGCATGACGTACTGCAACTTGGAGTTTAATCATGAAGTCTGCAATCCTCCTCCGCTCGCAGGGAAAGGAACATCACGATTAGCTACACCTGTGTGATCTGCCAGTTTAGGAGGGAAAGTTTTGGACAGTGACAGGGGAAAAAAGAGGGAAACTGCTACCGTGCATTCTGTTAGCTGCCCGGTGAGTTGTGGAGATTCTGCCGCAATGGGAGAGAAGAGGGCCTAACTGCATTCTTCCTCTTGCTCCCTCTGTTCTCTTCACCTTCTGTCTTTTCCTCTGTGATGGATTACAAATCCTTAGCTGAGCTGACATTCTTGCCCTGCTGGACCAGCTGGAGGAGACTCTGATCACAGAGCTACAAGTCAAGTGGAGCTAAAGCTGCTGGCTGGGCTGTACAGGAACAAACACCCTCACCCTCAGGGCTAAACCAAAGAGAAATACCTTGGATCTATCTCTATAATATAGTGTGTTTTTTTTTTCATATATATTGGCAAGGACACACCCAAGGTTGAACCATGGCGCTGATGTTGGTCAAGTTTGATCTGAAGAAGCGGGTGAAACTAGCCCAGTTTCTATGGCTCATGTACTGGTTCTCAGTGATGGCCGGGGTGCTGGTCTTCAGCATGGGCCTGTTCTTTAAGATTGAGCTGCGTAAACGCTCAGAGCTCATGGACAACAACGAGAGCCACTTTGTCCCCAACCTACTGATAGGCGTGGGGCTTATCGCCTGTGGCATCAACGCCTTTGGAGGCAAGATCTGCTACGACTCCCTGGACCCATCCAAGTACGCCAAGTGGAAACCCATGCTGAAGTCCTTCCTGATGTGTTGTGTGGTTTTTAACTGTATCTTGGTTCTGACGGCAATGATGTGTTTCATGATGAGGATCCCACTGCAGTTTACCCTGGCAGAGGGGCTGAAGAACAGTATGAAGTTCTACAAGGACACAGACACACCCGGACGGTGCTACATGAAGAGAACCCTCGACCTGATGCAGATGGAGTTCCGTTGCTGTGGCAACAGAAACTACAAGGACTGGTTTGAGATCCAGTGGGTCAGCAACCGCTACCTGGACTTCAGCGCTAAAGAAGTCAAAGAGTGAGTGACAGATCGTGGATCAGCTAAACCTTCCCAAATGCTAACCATTACCATTAGGCGGTAGAATGCAGTACTGAACTTGAGTCAGAGTCAAAGGCCCAAAGGGGCTAATTAAACCTACTTCTTGATTGACCATTACTCCTACTTTTCACTATGCCTCTGGTTGGTAAATCTGTGGTTATTAGTGGGGACAACCTTGGTTTTATTGAGGCCTTTTTTGATGCAGCGATAATCATCAAAGTGCTGGGTTACATAATGGGGGCTGGTGGTCTTAATACTTCAAGAGTTCACTATAAGTGGATTTGAGGTGAAGGAGGGAGGGTGAAAGTCAGCAATATGAAGGGTTACCATAAGGTAAAGAGGGGATTATGGGGTCAATTATGGATCAATTAGGTGTGTGTGTGTGTGTGTGTGTGTGTGTGTGTGTGTGTGTGTGTGTGTGTGTGTGTGTGTCTGTGTGTGTGTGTGTGTGTGTGTGTGTGTGCATGTGCATGTGCATGTGTGGTTGTAAAGAGGGACTGTTTTCAGTGTAAGTGATATTAGGTGTTTGAGCAATTGCTTTTTGTTCTTAGTGGTTAATCTTCTTGGATCACATTTCCTCTTCCTATAGGGCTTACTGTCCTGTCCAATCAGCACAAGGTCTGGGGACATGCTGGGAATAGAGCTGCCTCTTGAGAGACACCGATAGGCCAATAGGCCCTCTTAGAGACATTGTTGGCCAGTTCACTGTCATATAGAATCCCTAATTCACTCCTATAGAGATTTAGATTGGTCAATTGGGCCTAAAGGTGCAAACAGTGTAACAACATCCTGCTCCAGTGATACTTTTCATGTTCTGATGCTGTCATCTTTTCATGTTTAATAAGCTATCTGTACACGAACTCCAGAAAGACTTGACAACTGCTTTTATGCTTTGCTTTCATCCGTGTCTTGTCTTATTTCCTCTGCAGAAAGTGGGATCTGTTTATGTGTGCAGAGATGGACACTGTAGGCCTACTGTCAGTATGTTCCTTCCCAGTCAAATTTCCTTACAATATCAGTATTCTCAGGAATGTGTAATTCCCTATCTGTGTTGTTGGGAATAATCCGTATCATTGTGTCACTCTCGCTCATCTCTGATTGCATCACTCTTCCCTTAATTCCGCTCTCACGCTGCCCACTACCGTCAATCCCACTGGGGACCCCACAGACCAGACACACACACACACACACACACACACACACACACACACACACACACACACACACACACACATCCTGCTCAGGACCCAGATAACTATTACTATTTTATTCTCAGTATAGAGGAACCTGAGTGAATCAATCAGTCTCACTTCAATAGGATGGTCACTATCCTATTAGGAGGCTTAGACCATCATTTAACCATCATCATTTAACCATCAACCACAACTCTGTTGACATGCCATAGCTAGGTTTACTATCCTCAGCCACTCAAACTGTACACCAAACTGCTCTTTAGCAGAGTGGTTTCACCCAGTCTTCTGCAATGGTGTCGGAGTGTGGACGTCTGTGAACTAAATTCAGCTCTCTGTCAGAAATAGCCAGTATGTAGATAAGAATGTCATAAAGCTTACAGCAGCGTTAAGCAGTTTCAGAGTGTGAATACCAGTGCTCTCATCTGATGTGTTTGTGCAGTAGAGCCTTCAGAAGCTTTGTTAATAGCTTTCCAGGACATCCTCACATTTACATTTACATTAGATGTACATTAACCTTATCCACATGTGTTCAGTTTCCTGATGCTGATGTAACAGCACCCTGATCCAGTAGACCCTAACTCTAACACTGTGACCCTGACCTTTGCCCTCTGACCTTGCCCTTGCAGCCGCATCGGCAGCAACGTGGATGGGCAGTACCTGATGGATGGAGTCCCATTCAGCTGCTGCAACCCCACCTCTCCTAGACCCTGCATTCAGTACGGGGTCACTAACAACTCAGCCCACTACAGCTACGACCACTACACCGAGGAGCTCAACATCTGGAAACGAGGCTGCCGCGATGCTCTGATCTCCTACTACGGAGGCATGATGAACATTATCGGGCTCCTGGTGCTGCTAGTCACTATACTGGAGGTAAGAGATTATTACACACTCTCTCTCTCTCTCACACACACACACACACACACACACACACACACACACACACACACACACACACACACACACACACACATACATAGTCAATCATGCACAGTAGATTGCACACATACCCTGAATCAATCACACAAACACAAACTCTCACTCACGCTCACTTAGAATAATAGGAACTAGAATCACACAGGGACAATAGTAGGAACGGCTGACACAGCAAATACCTTGCCTGCTACTTGCCTAGCAGAGTGGACTCTCTCAATAGTTTCCTCTCATGGTTTCTTCCGTTGCCCTCATTGCATAGGATTTTAGGTGACAATGATTAAGTATAAATTATGGAGAATTCAGATTATTTATAAGGTGTGACCTTCTTCTTTTCGGTGTGACTGTGACCTTGTTTGAAAATGTCACCGCGTTTAAAAGGTCAAGGATGGGTCTGGATGCATAGACTCAACCCAGTTTGCACTGCCACCCTCCCCTCCCTCCCTCCCTCCCTCCCTCCCACCATCCACTACCCCCACCCTGTTCCTTCCCCTCCACTACTCCCATCTCACTCTCCTTCCAACCTTTCCACTCTGTCCTCCTCAACCCCATCTCACCTGCCTCAGTGCCACTGCTGGCTGGTTAGGCATGCCAGCGGACCTCACCTGCTGCTGTAGGCCTTAGAAGTCATCCCAAAGGCCCATGTGGCACCTCTCCTCTCCTCAACTCTCCCCTCATCCACCATCAACATCTCCTCAACTCTCCCCTCATCCACCAACAACATCTCCTCAACTCTCCCCTCATCCACCATCAACATCTCCTCAACTCTCCCCTCATCCACCATCAACATCTCCTCAACTCTCCCCTCATCCACCATCAACATCTCCTCAACTCTCCCCTCATCCTCCATCAACATCTCCTCAACTCTCCCCTCATCCACCATCAACATCTCCTCAACTCTCCCCTCATCCACCATCAACATCTCCTCAACTCTCCCCTCATCCACCATCAACATCTCCTCAACTCTCCCCTCATCCTCCATCAATCTGTCTGTCGGCATGAGACAGACAGGAGATATTACATGGAGCACTTGATGTTTTCATTGGAGCACAACACCTGATGTGTTTTTATACCTCTGAGTACGCCAAATGTCTGTCCTCGAAATCACATATGTGAAAGTACTTGGCTTGTCTTGAGAAGATGGACTCAATCCTCTGAGGCTTATCAGAGACGAAAACAATCCTACACCTGGAATAGCCATGGTTACGCAAGTGTCTCCATGGTAACACAGATAGTGCTATCAGAGGTGGAGAGATCCCTGGGAGAGATAGCTTTATCAAGGGGAGGAGCCAAAGACAGGCCCACTTAATGGGAAGCAGAATCCTGAGCTAATGTGACGCAGGAGTGTAATGTAATGCAGTGCAGTCACACTCCTGCCTCAATCAAAATATAATTGATTTCAGTGGAATAATGGATTTTGGTGTTTTTTCTGGGATGGATGCTGATTTGGGGACCTATGTGTACTTTCTAAGTAGGACATGTGGGACAGTGTTATAACGTTGTGTTTGTTCGGTGTGATTCTCTCTGCCTTTAGCTTGCTCTAAGGCTGGGCAAGCTGAGAAGCTCTTAGCTCCGCTCCAGCCTTCAAGGTCAGGCTTAAGGTATGGTTCAGCTTTAGCTGTCAGCCCAGGCTGATGTTGTGTGTGTTTCAACCCATTGTAGGTTGCTGTGACGGTGGGACTAAAGTATGTGCACACCTCCCTGTCCACCATGACTAACCCAGAGGACCCAGAGAGCGAGAGTGAGGGCTGGCTCCTGGAGAAGACTGTGAAGGAGACCTTCACTGACGTCATGGCCAGTATGAAGTCCATGGGCAAGGGCAACCAGGTGGAGGGGGCGCAGGAGGGAGGTGTCGCCACGGTGAGCTGAACAAGCTCCTCCCAAACAGACTGAGTGCACTCCCACTGGAGCGGAGACAGCGTGAGATTGTTAACCCTCCTTTGTACCAACACCAAATGCACACATAAAACACATACATGCACATACACACAATTTGGACAATTTATAGGGATACGTAACTGAACCAATGGACTCCTGAGGTATATAGAATTACATATAAGGATACTTTGAATGTATGGAAGTGTGTAGAGAGAGATAACATGATAGGAAAAATAATGTCTTATTCCCATATGCCCTGCCCTCTCCAGCCCAATACAAACACACACATTTCTAAAACTCACACTCACACATTGTTTCACTTATACCAACTCTACTGCTTTGCTTTGGAGAAGATGAGTGGGACTCTCTCTCTTTATTTTCGTACACTCTGTATGTTTTTGCAAATTTAATGTTTTCATGTCATGTTTTATTTTTGGCCCATTTGTAATAAAACCCAACACTACCCAGTTAAATCTGTAATGTACATGCATAATGTCAGATGTTTTGCATGGTATTGAATGATGTTTTTCATATGTAATGTTAACAGGTAAAGAGTGAGGTCAGATGTGCATTGTGCAGGTATTTTGTGTTTTAAGAACGGTGTGGGGATGGTGGTTGCTATGCAACCCCCCCTCCCAGGGAGTTGAAAGGTTAAAGTTGAACGGTATTCATAGCCCAAGGAGCAGAATGTTTTATTTGTTGATCCACCTATAGCGTTTTGGCTTGTAGCGGATTTATAGGGAACATGCAAAGAAAAGGACTCAAATGCCACACACACGACATCCCCCTTTTTACACACATCCACCATCTTTTACCGTAAACCTGAGATGGTGGATGGCTGGAGACTCCTGGGATGGAGCAGGAGAGAGGATGAAAGGGCAAAGGGCACCATTTCAACCCATCCTGTTTGAGGGAATTTTTTGAGGTGCAGGGTTGGAGTGAGAGCCGAGGTACAGGCGCAAGGGGCAGGGCCAGGGGGAGTCAGGGGTTGCCCCAAAAGCTGAGGAGGACATATGAGATTGGCAGCTAAACCCCTCCCACTGACCCCTGAACTCTGACCCCTTACATTCATACCCTTTGGGGGTCACCAGATCCAATCAGCAGTGTCTGTTTCAGGTCTGGACCTGAGCCACTGTATATACCACACTCACACACTCATATAACAACTGGGTTTCTGTCTTTGTAAATAGTTTAGAATTGATACCAAATACTTTTTTAAACAATGTTATTTATTCAATTATTGTATTTACTGTAAAGGCTGTGTATTGCAATACGGAACTGTTTTTTGTCTCTGTGTGTAGAAAGTTGATGAAGATTGTAAACTTGAATAAAGGAGCATAGCTGTGTGTGATAGACCTGTGAATAATGGTGTTTTATTGTTCTGACTTCTTAAGACCACAGAGATCAGAGAGCAGGGCATTCTGGAATCACTGCAGGAGGCACAATTAAGCCAATAGGATCAGGGTAATTAGGTGATTACTGCGTTCACATGGACGCAGGACAACCCTGCACATGTACGGAACATTGAAGGATGTTCTCTATCAATTGATTAGAAGAATTATTTTTAAGTCTTCATTATATTCAATTAAATCAAGCATGATCGAAGAATTACTTTTGAATTGTGAAATCTTTAATCTACTGATTGATGGTGTGGCTGTGACATTATCTAGCACATGGTTCATCTACCAAGGGTAATGTGTGAGTCATTGTTTATTCCCCCACGTCCAGTCCACTTACAGATCAGCAGTGATGACCCACATACTCTGCCTCGCTACAGGGAACCCCACCGCACCTGAGTGATGCTGAGAGGCCAGCCTCTGTGGCTTAGTCAGAGGGGAAGACGTCCCATGGAGAGTTAGCATGGGCCCGTAAGGAGGCTAACCCGGTGTGGTATTTTGGTTGGCCCAAAGCACATAACTAACGCTGAGCAGATAAGAGGCCTAAGAGGCTTTAGGGCTTTGGCATTAACTCTCAGGCAGGTGAACAGGTGATGTCCTAGAACACACGTCAGAGAGAGAGAGAGAGAGAGAGAGAGAGAGAGTGAGAGAGAGAAAAGAGGGATCTAAAGAGTGAGGGAAGAGGAGAAAGAGTGCATCTGATCAGTAAGGTGTGTGTGTGTGTGTGTGTGTGTGTGTGTGTGTGTGTGTGTGTGTGTGTGTGTGAGTGAGAGAGAGAGACAGAATGTGGTTGGTATGGGTTAGTGTTGGGTCAATGATAATGGTTAGGGTGGGTAAATTAGGTAGTTTGGTGGGTTAGGTGGGTTTAGGAGGTTTTAGGTTGAGTGGTACTGTAACTGCACGCAGCTCACAGAACATTAGCAATCGCTCACAGCGCATGAGCAATCTCCTGTTGGAGATTAGTGTTCAATCCCTGCCTTCGCCTTTCCTACTATCTACTATCCCCCCATCTACGTCATGTCTGTCTGAATAAATAAAGAAATCAAAACGAAGGTGAGTCGAATAAAACAGAATTACTGTACAGTTGGCTTACTGTGCTGGGTACGGCTGGTTGGTTAGTTGAAGTGAGCTGGCCTTGGAATGAATGCCTGTCAGTTAAGACTGGAACAGGGAACTACACCAACCATCAGTGTTTGACACCATTCAGAGGGAGTGGACATAATGTTTAATGAGTCCCATATGAAAGAGAAGTGACTTGCGAGTACCTCCACCATGCGCCGTCAATGTCACCCAGAGAAGTTGTACTTTGGTGCTCTCTCCTGGTGATTGCCGGTACTGCTCCTTCTAAAACAAATGTCAAACACTGGCTGAAATCTGACTACAGCTGTGAAGACAGCCACTGTTTATTTGTTTTTACCAATGTGTCTAGCTTCTCATAATAGACAATGTGCTTTTGATCCTACCGTTTCTCGGCACACAATCGACCCACCATGCAGTTCCAAAGCAGTTACACTATAAATCCACTAGATGGGGCCCTCTTTATTCCCGAATGATGCCCTCCCAGTAAGTGACCAAGCACAGTATCTGCTATTTGGTTGATTGAATTCATGTGATAATCAACACACACAGCTATGTCACATGTAGGGAGGTTACTCAGAGTTGATACGGTACCTGTTGCATTTGCAATTTAAAATTTAAAATTCAAAGATTACAATTTGAATTCTAAATCAACGTGCTATTAGATGTAAAATGAACTTGGTTCCTCCAGGCCATGCCCCGCAAATGTTAGAGATGCCAGTCATCCCCCATCTGGATTTCTGCAGCAATGATAACATCATTATGATATAATATAGTCATTAATAGCATTAATACTGATGACATTTTAAGCCATTCATACAGAATGAATCTAATAAATTAGCTTTAATGATTAATAATGCATTAATATAGTTGAATATATGCATACTTAGAAGTGACATTTAAAACCTCTATCAATAATGTACAGTATTTATGAATGTGTAATGGTAAGCAGTCATCAGGCAGAAGGGTGTGTGACTTTTATGCTTTAGAAAAGGAGGTTTAACCTATGAGGTTCACACACAGACGTTACTTTCAGTCCAGACTAGTGCCAGTTATGTGGTCTGACCAGATTCACATACATACTTCCGTACTTTGTGTTATTGTAAATGTCGCACTGAGTTTGCTGAAAAGTTGGTGTGTGTGTGTGTGTGTGTGTGTGTGTCTGTGTGCGTGTGTGTGTGCGTGTGTGTGTGCGTGCGTGTGTGCACGTGCGCGTGTCTGTGTGTAGCTTATGACTGGTAGACTGTCCCCTGCTCTGAAGGGCATTGTTTGGGCAATGAGAGGACAATGCAATACCCCCACTCTGAATGCATGCCGTACCAGCTGGCTATGACCAACACTTCTCTTCTTTACTGCCCTACCACCCCACCCACCTCCACCACACACACACACACACACACACACACACACACACACACACACCCAGGATGAATGTTCCCTTCGTTCCCTGGCTCTTCGTCTATTCGACGAACACACACACACACACACACACCCTGCCTTTTGCCCTACCCCTAATCACACATTGTCTATCAGGCTAAATGCACACATGGTCTGATTGTTTGGGGGAATGCAATGTGGTGCCTGGGTGGGAGAGAAGGGAGACGCGACGGGTAAGTGGGGGTGGGGGAGAGAATATTCCCTTTGCTGTCTTGGAGTGAACAGAGGAACAACAGTGTGAGATAGCTGTGCTGGACAAAAGCAGGAGTCAGGACGCACACCCACCCATAGACATGCCAATGCTAACAGGGTATGAACGTCCAGAGAGAGAATGTCACATAGCATGAATATATTCATTATGGGATCCAAAAGCAACATCACAAAATGTTGACATTAATAGAAACAACACACTAAGGCACATACACCAGACACACACATGCGCATACATACACACGCACACACACGCACACACACACACAGGCACACACACACACACACACACACACACAGGCACACGCAAACACACACACACACACACACACACACACACACACACACACACACACAAATACACAAAACAAACACGCACTGACCATCTGTCTTTCATTTTGGTTAGTGACAAGGACACTGGGACGGTGGGACCATGTAGCACATTTGTGTGTCTGTGTGTGTGTGTGTGTGAAGCTATTTACAACCGGTTAAGTATAAACTTCTCAACCACCCAGCAGGTATCTGCCCCCTCTGTCATTCAGATCCTCTCTCACCCTACGCCCCCCCCCCCCCCCCCCCCGCCCTTGAGAGCGGTGTTGGGGAGTGTTTTGCATTAGCTTGGTGGTATTTAAACTAACTTCAGATTTTAATAGTGTTTTCAGTAGCAGTTTTTTGCCATGTAGCAGTGTAGTGACCTACTGTAAACTATTCACTACATTTTCCCCCCAAAACCAAAAAAGAAATAGGAATTTAACTATTATTCGACCCCTTGGACAAATGTTCCTATTATTTGTTCCCTCACTGCTTCCTCTCCCCACATCGCTCCACCTCACCTGGTTGTATCTTTCTCAGTGATTTTAGAGTATTTCAGTTGTCAGTTTCTGTCACACGGACTTGTCATCTTTCAGTCACTGGCTGTCGTGTGTTGGACAAAGTAGTTTCGATGTAGTGAACTACTTTTTCAAAGTATCTTTAGTTTGACAAACTGTATTTCTCTCAAGGGTACATTTAGTGTAGTACAACTTCTTCCCTTGTAAAATAATTTAGTTAAATCCATTTTCACAACATTAAAGGCCACCAAAAGTTGTGTGAAAAAAGTGGGGTGAGGTGTGTGTTTGTGTAGAAGAGACCTGCATACACACAGTTCCAGAGACCACCCCGGGGTGATTAACAATTGTAGGTGGAACAGGTGCACGTGTGTGTGTGTGTGTGTGTGTGTGTGTGTGTGTGTGTGTGTGTGTGTGTGTGTGTGTGTGTGTGTGTGTGTGTGTGTGTGTGTGAGCAGAGGGGTAAGAGAGCACGCCTTCTCCCCCTAGACTTTCATGGACGCGCGGCGCGTACTTGTGCCTTCTCTTGTCTCGTGCAGTCTGCTGTGATCATATGATAGGGTCGCGAGCCCCGCCGCTGAATACCGACACATCGCACAGGCACGCGATAGAGTTTGCAGTAGAACGGGAGAAACAAGTGAAGTGTATGACACTGTGAAAGTGGTGAAGAGGCACAGTCCCACCGAGAATCGGAGAGGAAAGATAAAGCGTGAACGGTCCCAGGAAACCTCAAAACGTTTATAGTTCGAACTGAGGAGTCGAACTATCCCAAACTCACTGGAGAAGAGAGGGGAACTTGGCAAAAACTATTGGGGGCATGCGGCAGTGCATTCAGGCGAGTAGTGTAAGAATAACAAGCTCTTATTTTTGCTATTTTATTGTTTTTTCCGTCCTTATCTTAACCGTATGACTGCGGGACAGGCGCCCAGAGGTGTGTGATCAACTCATCTCAATTCATCGATCGTTGGAGGCAAGGGCTCGCTCGCGCTGCGGGCGGAATCGGTTTTGGGGAGGCGACGACCGACAAACCGGTCAGGATCGAGAGGATTATATAATTCGGGAGTTTTCGTTTCTCATCACTTTCAAGTCAACTTTTGACCTTTTAGAGCTTGTTTTTGCAAGTGTCGAAGAGAAAAGAGGAAGGAGTGTGTTTAGATACGTTTTTGTTACTTTTTACGTGAACTTTGTGTGTTGGCCATGGTGGGAGAGAATGAGGTGAGGGACAGACCCAAGCCC
>NC_139670.1:12549506-12562006 GCF_951799395.1 Argentina silus | reverse complement strand
GCCCTCTCCCTCTCCATGGTTTCACTGCCTTTCTGTGCCAGGTTCAGTCCAGCTAGCCTGTGTAGCATCATAGTAGCAGCCGTCACATCCTCTATGATGGACATCCCCTCCAACCTTCATAATACAGTGCATAAAGTCTTCATTAGCTTTACATAAACATTCATAACTGCCTATGTCAACAGTCGTTGATTGGTATCTCAAAATGCAGTTTCTTACTGCAGATACCAAACCTCATGTCAACCTGTGGCTGTTGATACAGTATATGCATGAATGACTATGTAGTGGTTATGAAGGCTTTATGTATGGTCCCTATGTAGTGCCCCTCACAGTGTGTGAATGCAGTAGACCTGTCATGTTGTCATCCTGACGCCACTAGCTGACACTAATCTCTCTTCTATCTTTTTTTCTTTTGTGTCCTCTTTTCGTTTCCTTTGTTTTTTCCATGTCTGTCCGTCTCTGTACGTCTGTCTCCTAACCTCCTAGCCACCACGGCAACTAACCCCTGACCCCTGACCTTCTGACCTCTCCGCCCACTGATGACCTGCCCGTCTCCGCCCGCCCTCTGCCGGTGTTCTCTGGCTCACGGCCACACCCCTGCCCCAGGCCAGCCAACCAGAGACCAGCACCATGGGAACAACCTCTGCCTAACCAATCAACCAACCAGAGAACAGCGACTATGGGAATCACTCCACAGGACTCCCCCATGGCCAAACTAGTAGCCCCTATCCAAACCAATACCAAACCATCGAACTAGGAAGTAAAACCCAACCCACAGTCAAAACACCCAACCATTACTCAGGTCTTATGACCTGACTCCAATCCCTGTCCTGCTCTGAGTCCATGTTATGCAATGATAACAATAATCAGATTAATAATCGTATTAATAATTACAGTGAATACAGTAATAACAGTGTTTAAGATATTGATTATACTTATCCAGCACACTGACCATGCACACTAAGCTAGACTCACTCCCTTGTATTGAAGTCTTGAGTCACCGTTACGCAGGTGTGGAATCTTGTTTATGGCACTCTTACACATCGGTACACTTCCTCCCTCAGAGTAGACTGTTAAAGCCATGCTTGCCTTTCTACACAACAGTGAGCACACACACACACACACACAGACGCACACGCACACACACAGGTGCACACACACACACACACACACACACACACACACACGCACACACATTGGAGAGGGACGATCAAAATCCTCTTATATAAGGGTGCTATCAGAGAGAGGAAGTTTGTTCTGCCTTCATAAAACTGCCTTTGTGTCACTACAGTATTATATGAATCTAATGAACTAAGAGTGCCTTTAATGGAGGGATGTTACAAGCTAGATTTTACAAACCAGAAAAGGAAAAAAAGCTATTCTGGGTTTGTTTACATGAAAGAAAAAATGCCTCCTATCACTATGTTTTAATACAGGTTGAGCAGCTCTACATCCACTGTTTCGAGAAATGAAAGGAGACCATCTCAATATCATGATTTAGCAAATATCTTTGTAAGTGCCAAAAAGTGTCGAGGCTCAATTCAATCGAACCTGCGTTGCGGTGGTGGTTGTGCAATTGTTCTTCTCTCCATGGTGTATTTCCACAAAGATGTCTCCATTTATATATTTTGCACTTTGCAACATTGCCATGGTGGGTTCCATTGAATTCCAGCCTCAGTCTGTGATGTTCCATTTCCTTGAGAACGGCAGGGCCATCAGAAACAGAACTGGAACAGTGTTATTTTTTGTGTGTTCATATTTTGGATATTTATGTTTGTGCATGTGTGTTTGCGAGTATCTGCTTTTTTTTTTTTAGAACACATAAAATTGTATTGTGTTTTGTTAGATGTGTTGGTTACCTTTGTATACCTGAAATCCACGGTCATTTCTACTTCACATAAACCATCAGCACCTTCAAGAGAAAACATGGATATATTTATAACATCTGTAACACGTTTATAATGTATTTTTATATTCTATTTTGTATGTGAGAAATAACATTAAATTACATTTTCTGATAAGAACAGTATGCCTTATTATAAACAAACATTAATTTGATTCTGTATGAGGGCAAATGTTTCCCTCATATCAACTATTGTGCCATTCATCAATCAGTAATCTGTTGAATTTTTCAAAGTCTTGATTTTCATGTACTCTCTAATACCTTGAGGCTTGTCTTTCAGATCAATCTCTGTTGCTTACCATCTGCCTTTTGTATGTAAGTGTGACAATTAACAATGTAGTATTACTGTATGTTAATCCTACTCTTCAATGAGAGTCTACTAACTGTGATCAGTCATATATCATTAACCACCTTACTTATATCTGCCTATGCTTTGGTTTCTTTTAAAACACAATGTGTTTGTCTGAGAATACAACAAAAACTGTGTTGAATGTTGAATTTTAACTTTAAAAAATGCTGAGAAAGAATAACTCTTTGTACTGGAAAGCAATTAGCAGACTATTAAACTGATAGTTTTAAAACTAACACATTTTGTCGCTTTTTCTCTGTAGCACGGACTTTAAATCTGCCACTGAGCTTTCTTCCTGCATACTAATCTTAGACACACTGTAACTGCAGAAATACACTGAAGGCACTTACTAAAGATAGAGATTTACTACGATTCTGTGGGCCTCATAAGCGGTGAAGGGGGAATGCAGCCATGCATAATCTCTCACTTCTCTGCTCTCTCTCTCTCTCTTTCTCTCTCTCTCTCTCTGTGCGGGCGGTACTGAGAGGTCTGTAGCAAGTGTGTTATAAGAGACCAAGAAAACAGCCCCTTCTCTCCATGGTATCCCAGAGGCACGCAGCTGTACAAATGTGTAAAGGTTAGGAACGGTGGTTGGGGAATCAAAGGGAAATCGATTGTGCAAACTTACCCTTACCATCTGCCGAGCAAATATCACACTGGAACACTGCCTCTCCCTAAAGTATCGTATCTCTCAGATTCCACAGTTAACTACATGCATGCGTGTCATATTTATACTGCTGCATCAAACTTTCATACTGGGGATGATCATATTTTCTCTCTCTCTCTCTCTCTCTAATGGTAAAATACAATGTTATTCACCATTTGTTATTCCCCACTCCCTGCCCTTTTCCCTGCCCCTCCTGCTCTCTCCTGAGGTGGGAGGGGAAATTGATCCCCAGGTTTGGCCTTGGGCCTGGGCTCTAGTCAATGCCCCCACAGCCATAGGAGGAAATGGAGACATAATCTGGCAACCCACTGGACAAGGGGGCAGGAGCACTGAAGTGACATTCTCATGGCAGAAGCGTAGGCAGCGTGGGGCATGGAGAAGAGAACAAGGGTTATTTCTTTATTTTGTTCCTTCTTTCTGTCTTTTTCCTTGCGCTCTCTAGTTTCATCTGTCCCCATTATCTTCTCTTCCTTTCCCTTCTTCTCTACACCTGGGGAATAGGCACCAAAGCTGTTAACAAAGCTGTCGAAGAACAGCTCATCAACACATTCTGCCATTATCTGTTGTGGGACATGTAGTTCCGTATGTGTAATGACTGTGAATAGAATGATAGTTTGTTTGTGTTTGTGAGTGCTCTCGTTGATCTGCTTTTCCTGTTTTGACTGTGGTATTATGTGGTATTAGTTTGGTCCTGGATCTTATTTGGCATCACTCTCCGCCGCTCCTGGAGCATCTGGTAATCCACTCTTCCTGTCTCGTCCAACCTCCGCTCAGCCAACACAGGGTCCCAATGCTCCCACCACTCCCAAAAAAAAAGAAGCCTCTGATTTTTTTTCTTTCCTTTACATGGATGTTCCCTCTAAGCTGCGTGCAGCTGCGGCCACGCAGGGCAATTGAAGGGTCCGCTCTGCCGAAGTTTCAGGCTGTGCACTAAACTTCATACAGTCAAAACCGTTCTCCTATTTATCATGCGAACAGCCAATTGAGTGGAAGAGTCATATAGTTATGTTATTGTTGCTTACAAGTACAGTTAGTATATGTCTTGGTTTATATCCTATTACCAATGGGTTCTCAGCAACATTAGACCTATGATTGTGTGCAGTTTAGTTTAGGAAGCAGCTGTAGATAAATTGATCCTGTGGTACTCTGTGGCTCAGTTGGTAGAGCATGGTGCTAACAACACTTAGGTTGTGGGTATGGTTCCTGCAGGGACCATATATACTGAAAACTCACTGTAATGCACTCACTGTAATGTAAATTGCTTTGGATAAAAGCGTCAGCTAAATTGCATATATAAACTGACTTTTTCAGTCAGTCAAATCAATTTATATAACAAAATATCAACACATTTTTCTTCATAAATGTTGGTTATGGTAAATTCACAATTCTTCCCAGGGTGCTCATATTGCTCATATTTTTGCTCGGTTAATATGTATTTTGCTCAGTGTGAAAACGTTTTATATTCATGGAACCACAGTGTGAATGATTCAAAGGTAGTCATTTACGTACAAAACTTCCTCTTCCACTTTCCCCCTAACTATGCACCCAATTGCCCTACCTCCACTGCCTCAATTCTGGGCCAGCTTATAGAGCCAACACGGTCTTCTTGTCTCCATGACTACTTGCATACACTGGGGTCCTGGTGAGGCCCCTTTCTGTCTTTTGTGTTTGGGCACTCAGAAAGAGAGAGAGAGAGAGAGAGGGAGAGAAAGAGAGAGAGAGAGAGAGAGAGAGAGAGAGAGAGAGAGAGAAGAACAAGAGTAGACAAAGATGACATCACAGTTATTTTCCCCACAGCTGCCATTTTGTTTGCGGCCCCTCTGGTGATTGGCTGAGGGTGAGCGAGTCTCTTTGGGCCGCTGTGTTGTGTGAATGTGTGTGTTTGTGTGTGTGTGTGTGTGTGTGTGTGTGTGTGTGTGTGTGTGTGTGTGTGTGTGTGTTTGCGTGTGTGTGTGTGTGTGTGTGTGTGTGTGTGTGTGTGTGTGCGTGCGTGCGTGCATGCGTGTGTGTGTGCGTGTGTGTGTGTGTGTGTGTGAGGGCTGATGCTGAATGGGGTATTGTAGGAGGACAGCGGGCACACTGACTGGTCTCCCATACAGAGAACACTAACTCACAGAGCATGCCAGAGAGCCTGAACACACCCGCAGAGCAACAATGGCAAACTTCATCGCTTCACTTGGACTGCTCTGAATGCACAAACAGAGGATTGCTACAGTCGCTGAATCTAAATAAGATGTTTTGTTATGTGCTTTTTCACCACAGTACATTCCTTCAGTGTATCTCTCCTTCTGACCCATAGCAGATGGTAAGGCTTTGTGTGTGTGTGTGTGTATGTGTGTGTGTGTGTGTGTGTGTGTGTGTGTGTGTGTGTGTGTGTGCACACGTGTGTGTGTGTGTGGTCTAGGTTTATTCTTTCCTCCAGAGTAAGGTGGGGAATCACACACAAAACTTCACAGTCTGTCTGACAGGTGTCAGTGAATAAGAGTTGCATATGTGTTGTGAGTGTCAGCATGGGTGTCCCAATGGTAGAATGTGGCAGCCTGGCAAGATGTTTTGGGTGAACAGAATAAATAATATGTTACTTTATTTCATATTATTAGAGTTTCTTTGTGAACAATAAATCTACGGCAAAATGAGGAAGAGGCTGGCAGTAGCATCAAATGGGTCCAGCGTGGTGGAGCACACATGCAGAAGGCTCTGGGGTCGCACCAGGCACCAAGATGGTCATATGAGTGTTTTGTCAGGAGGTACTCCTGTTGTCACAACCTGGAATGTAGTGGTAAAACAAACACCATGGATTGAATAGGTGGGTAAAACCCTCATATGACCTAGCAGAAAAGGTGGGTAAACCATATTCACCCCACCCAAAATGTGGGCAATACAGACTTATAAGAACGTCTAAGATGATTTATTATGATATCCGTGATGGGCAAACTGAGTTTGAAGTCACAGCAGTCCGCCCATATGAGATAAACCTCTTCTTTCTCTTTCTTCTTTAATATTACTCTGCTGCCCTCTAGTGTGTCTTAGCAGTAATCAAAGGCTGTTGTGTGTCCCATACGATGTCGTGAACTGTCGCAAAAACAACATCGAATTTAAGTTGTCATTCATACACCTTTCTTTCTGAGAGTGTGGTTTTCAAAACACGATTTATTTTCAAATAAATGTTTCTACATTGTTCCTCGCCCACTGTCATATTAAGTTGTCACCGTTGTGTGTTCGTTTTACAGTCGTTTGCATCATGTACTATTACGTTTGTTTACTTTTACGTAATCGTTTTCCTGTGGTTACTTTACGGCAGAGCGTGTGGTGGAGGTCAGAGAGGCATGATGGAAAGGGGAAGTCAATCATCTAAAGTGCTGATTATTTAATACCGGGACTGATCTATTGAAACGCAACGCATTTGAGAGGCTTATCGACACTGAAACCTAATACCGCATTTAATATAACTGGGAATCTGGTTAACTTATAGCTATTCTAGTGAGAGCTGTCAAGGTCTCCGAAAACTAGCCGGCGAAACAGACAGCAGATCGGCTAGGCTAGCTAGCAAGCAAGCAAACCCATCCTGCATCTTTCTCTAGTTGGGTGAATCTCCAGATCGTTCCCAGACATGGACAACAACGCACCGGGGTCGGGAGGGCAGAAAGGTGGATTCGGGAATCTCTTTGGAGGAGGTGCTCCTGAGTATTCCAACAGAGAGCTCGCCGGTGTACCGTGTAAGTACCACTGCCTGGCATTGCCATGCATGTAGCCAGCGAGCTAGCGGCAGTGTGTTAGCATGCTAGCGAGCTAATACAGTCTATGCTAGTAGTACACATGGGGCGATGACACTAAGTTTCCCATATGTGTGGTTATAACACTCTTTATAATTGATTGATTTGAACGTGTTGTCGTGTCTTCACAGTGACTGGGATGAGCCCCCTCTCGCCATACCTCAATGTCGACCCTCGCTACCTGGTGCAGGTAAGGTGTGGGCAATAGTTGGGAACCTACATACCCTAAAAGGGCTTTCGCGATAGTGAGTGTGTACGTTTGCTAAGAACAGTGTAACAGAATGTATATCCTAACATTCCAAAACATCTGGATCACCTCGCTAGTTCAGAGTGTTTCAGTAAGTTATTTGTTGCATCGGATGTTTATTGCTGCTATTGTCATCCCACAGGACACAGATGAGTTTATCCTGCCTACGGGGGCTAGCAAAACCCGCGGGAGGTTTGAGTTGGCCTTCTTCACTATCGGAGGCTGCTGCATCACAGGTGAGACCACCAACAACATCCCTATAGGCACCATACACACGACCCTCTCTACTTATCTCCTCAGTTTCTCCTTGTATGTCTACCCTGTTGCTCCAAATCTTCCTCCTTGTTTCATCTCTCTCTCTCTTGCTGTGTGTAGGAGCGGCGTTTGGGGCAGTGAACGGGTTCAGGATGGGTCTAAAGGAGACACGTGACATGGGCTGGACCAAACCTCGCAATGTCCAGTAAGTACCAACTCCAAACCACTCAGTCTTCGCATTTCACCACACTGGGAACCATATTCCGTTGGTCCCAAACCTTACCTGCATGTTTATTTTGTCAGCATTTTGGCTATGTCAACTTTACTCATCCATCCCACTGTTGCGGTGTGGCAGTAGTGCTGTAATGGTGGAGATAGGTCCAGTGTGCTGTCATGTGCTCTTTGATTGGCTCCTGATTTGACCTTTCACCCTCCTCCTTCCCACTCAGGATTCTAAACATGGTGACCCGACAGGGTGCGTCGTGGGCCAACACACTGGGCTCTGTGGGTAAGCGCTCACATCTTCTTCACTCCCCCTCATCCTAAACATTACCTTTGCCGTGTCTAGACGTATAACAGAATGAAGCATATTTATCGTACGACTGCCACTGTGTTTGTGTGTTTGTGTCTGACCAGTTGTGTGTTGTGTCCACAGCTTTGCTTCCTGTCACCAGGTGTGTGTGATCTATCCCGAGTGTTGCTATAGTAACTGATGTGTGTGTTGTGTCCCCAGCGTTGTTGTACAGTGTATTTGGCGTTGCCATAGAGAAGGCCAGAGGGGCAGAGGATGACATCAACACAGTGGCTGCTGGAACACTCACAGGGATGCTCTTCAAATCCACAGGTGCGTGTGTGTGTGTGTGTGTGTGTGTGTGTGTACCATCTACTTCCGTGCCTTTGATACTGTATTTGTGTGCGACTACATGTACTTTGTAACATGTGTACTCACACACTGCTCACAGTCAACACATGTTTTCTCTGTTGTCAGGAGGCCTGAAGGGAGTAGCTCGTGGTGGTTTGGTTGGTTTGGCCATGTCTAGTGCCTACGCGCTCTACAACAACTGGGACCACCTCACCGGCTCCTCTTCCTCCTCCCGTTCTAGTCTATACTGATCCCTCCGCCTACTTCAACACCTGGAGGTGAGGGGGGGTGGCGGGGGGACTCTCTAATGATACCCTTTTCCACAGGGTTGCCATATAAGACTCTGGTCAAAAGAAGCACTATACCTAGGATAGGGTATCATTTTAGAATAAGCTGAGCCCTGCCCATATACCCCCCCCCCCCCCCCCCCCCCCCGGACCCTCCAACAATCGCCATCCATTTCCCCTCTGAAGAGCATTCTGGGATGTCGGAGAGATGGCTGAGAAGTCGTTAAACATGGACTAAATTCGACTTTAATTCCACGCCATCCTGGAGTACCCCCACCCCTCCTCCAACTCTGCGGAATACCTTCCTTCGCCACTGATCTGAATATGCCCCTACAAGGAGACCCTTGTGTTATTTTCGGAGGGACGAAACCGTTTCTAGAAATGTTATCTTTTGTTATTTTATTGAATGCTATTTTTAGTAGTTTGGGAGGAAAGTGGGAATGTTTTGAGTCATATTGGAGACTTTTAGGCCCCCTCTTACGTGTGACTCAAGACAGTGTAAGGCCATTGAGTTAGAGCAAAGGTCTTGGTCAGGTGTTGGGTAAGGTTACTTGTCATGTGAGCGTGGTTCATAGAACCATCCCCACTACACTGGTGTCACATCCATTCCCCCGAACCCATGACATGATTGTATATGTCCTGTCATGGGGATCATGGCAAAGGTTTGGAGCCAAGGCTCTTCTCAGCTTACTGAAGAGCAAAGAGACATTCACCCCAACATACACACACACACACACACACACACACACACACACCAAGGCCTTACAATCAGTTCTATTGTAATGTATTTAATAACAGTGGGTACTATTTCTCTGTGAGAGTTGGACTATGTAATGCTGGCCTGTGTAAAGTTACCTTCAAACTGTTCTGGAAGTGTGTGTTACTTTTGTCTGTCTCCTTGACCCTAACTCACTGTACCATGAATAAAAACGAATGCTGAAAAGGAGTGTGGTTTCTGTTCCACATTATAGTAAGGTGATCTTGCTGTATCTTGGGTGAGAGGAGTGTTTCTCACTGATCTGAGTTTGTTAGTCAGTTTCAGAAAGAGGAATGTTCAGTGTTTTTGCTTTTTCTCCAAACTTTATTGGTGGACAGAAAGCATTATGGGAGTTAGTCAAGAGGGGTACGATTAGGAAGTGGATAGAGGGTGGGGTGACGGAGGTCCAAGGGATCATCAGAAGTGTTATACACATACGTGTTCCTCAAACGTCCCCCATTGGCCTGCTGCGTGCACCACTGACAGGTTAACATGAAGCTAGTTGAAACGATATACACATGGCATATGTTGATTAATAAAAGGTTTAATCAAGGAAAACCGGCGTGAAATCAGGCCCTACATGTCATGAAGCTAACAGGGTGAAATGCTCAGCTCCACTAATGTTTCAGTGGCTGGTCATGGACATAAAACAACACAGAATCTTCAATATGAATTACCAGAGACTGTTTAGAGGCAGAACGTTTCTTCTTACCCTCTCAAGACGCTAGCTGTGTTACAGTAAACAAACAGGCCTTTTGAGCTTGACGAAAGGCTTGACTAATCAAAAGCTTATATAATTCACAATTCATTGGTGCACAGAGAGAGACCTCAAAATGATAAGAGTTATATACCAACACCAGCCCCCCCCCCCCCTTATACAGACATAGGAATGCCCATTAGGCCTACATTTTCTGTGTGAAATCGCTACAGTAGCTCCTGTTTGGAGATTTTGACCAATGGGAGCACAGAGACTCCGAGGTGAGTGGTTTGTACCTATGGCAATTATAGTACCTTTATTTTGGGTATGTGGTCAGGTATCAGAAAACATCCTCAAACGTGATGTAGGGTGAGGAGGGGTGTATTGGGGGGTGGGGGTTGGAGGGGTTGTTCAGTGCAGGAAGAAGTCCCTGATGCGGGTGGCCTCGATCCAGGGGATGTAGTTGGCGGTGCGGGTGAACACGCTGGGCTTGTTCTCCACCGTGCAGCCTATCGGCCCGAAGCTCACCACACCATGCACCTCCCAGCGGTCACGCCCCAGCTGGCACAGCAATGGACCGCCTGAGTCACCCTGAGAGAGGGGAGAGGGAAGAGGGAGGGTGGAGGGAGGAGAGGGGTGGGGGAGGAGAGGGTTCGGTAGGTGAATGGGAGAAGTGAGGAAGAGTGTTAAAACACTGTCATTTAAATCGGTAAACCTGGAGAACGCACAGTTATTTCCCCCCTACATTCCAGCCCCCTCCCCTCCCCTCCTACTGTACCTGGCAGGCAGCGGGAGGGCCCTCTGTGTCTCTGAAGCCAGCACAGATCATGGAGTCTCGGACCCGGTCGCCCCAGAACTTCTTCTGCTTGCACGTCTTGAAGTCGATGATGGGCAGGCGAGCCTGGTTCAGAGCCTCAGCCAGAGAAACGTTCTCCTTCCCACCTGAGACGGTGACAAATCAGGGTAGGATAATTAGGATAACATCATTATTCAGACAAACTGTGCCTCCAACCCCAACCCCATGCCTCCAACTACCTCAGAGAAGTAACCAGGTGACCCCACTCTCACCTCTGCTCCGCCCCTCTACTCCCCCCTCCACCGCTCTCCCATTTCACTCTCCTCCCCTCTCCTCAACCTCTCTCTCCTTTCTCTCCTCCTCCTGTTCTGTCACCCCCTCTCCTCCCCCCTCCTCCTTACCCTGGCCTGTCTCCCCTCCTCAACCTCTCCCCCCTTTCTCTCCTCCTTCTGTCCTGTCTTCCCTCCACCCCCTGTCTCTCCTCCTCCTGTCCTGTCACCCCCCCATCTCTCCTCCTCCTGTCCTGTCATCCCCCCATCCCCCCCGTCTCTCCTCCTCCTATCCTGTCACTGCCCCCACCCCCCTGTCTCTCCTCCTCCTGTCCTGTCACCACCCCCACCCCCACCCCCCTGTCTCTCCTCCTCCTGTCCTGTCGTCACCCCCCCCCCCGTCTCTCCTCCTCCTGTCCTGTCATCACCCCTTCTCCTCCCCCCTCCTTACCCCGCGTGTCGCCCCAGCCGGTGACCCAGCAGTAGTGGCCAGGTTTGAGGCTGGTCTGCTTGCGCGGCAGGCAGGCGTATCGTATGAAGTTGGTCGGTACGATATCCGTGGCAGCTTTCACCAGGGCGATGTCGTAGTCCAGCTCGCTGTGTGTCGGGTAACGGAAATGCTCGTGGCGGTAAATCCTCTTCACCGGGAAAGTCCTCTCGGCATTCTCTGAACGCTTCAGCTGGTGTTTCCCCAGAACGATCCTCCAACTCCCAGCATCCTCTGCTTTGCCCCTGAGAAACACAAAGGAGCATGGGTAACAGTAGCTCATGTCAATCCATGGTGATAACACCAACCAGACTGGTGTGTGTGTGGAATGGTGATGATGACCCCCAATAGATTGGTTTCTTGTCCCCCTCAAGACCTTGTCTTTGGAGTGTACATACAGTGGCAGTGTGTTTGTGAGTCTGTAGAATGTGCGGTCTTACTTCTGGAAGCAATGTGCGGCGGTAAGGACCCAGTTCTTGTGGATGAGTGTTCCTCCACACACATGGATGTAGTGCTTACTGCCCCTGGGACGAACCTGAAAGATACAATAGTCAGAGGCTTATCAGTCACAAGTCACTGACACTATGGACTGGTTTCCCAGACACAGCCTAGTCCAGGACTAAATCACACTTTCAATGGGGATTCTTCATTGAAAATGGGTTTTGGTCTAGGGCTAGGCATATTCTAGGTCTAGGAAACCAGCCCTATGAGTATACTCATAGTGAGCTGCTTTATTGATTGCTTGAACTTGATGAATGACTGTTTTCTGAGTCGATTGTTCTATTGCTTAATGAACATGTACAACAATAGACGAACAGATACCTGCAGTGAGACCTGCCATGGCCAGGAGTGAGGTCTGGCCTCATTGCCGGAGACGATCCGTTCAGCCATGTTGGGCTTGTAGTGGGACATGCCACAGTCCTTGGGCCAGTCTATAAGAGAGAGGATACACTGTCAGAGTATGTAAATACTGATCACAGATCAGTCCTTTGGCCTGGTTTGTCATGTTTTTAAGGGTAAGGTGCCACTTATGAGCCGGCACAATATCTCACCTATTCACCTTGTTTTGCTCTCTGTCTTGTTTTAAATTGCAATTGATAAACCAATTTCAAATCGAAAAAATAACTCAAAATAGAATCAAGACAGAGGAGGTA
>NC_139670.1:12539506-12547006 GCF_951799395.1 Argentina silus | reverse complement strand
AATCCTGACTTTCCTGACAGCAGTGTGATTCTCAGGTGTCAGTCGTGAGATTTGCTGGATCGTACACAGCACACAGGCTTCTTCAGAGTCCTCATCACCACCCCGCTCTTCTTTCTGATACGCCCACTGTCACAGGATGATGACTTATGTTGGAGCATTGGCGTCCCCCCTGCCTCGGCCCCACCCTTTTCCTCCCTCTCTCCATCTCCACCTCCCCCTCCATCTCTCTCTTCTTCTCCCTCTGCCTCTCCCCCACCCTCTCCCTTTCCCTCTCTAGCTCCTCCCTCACCCTTTCTGCCTTCCTCTCTCCCTAACTCGACCTCTCCTACTAGCCCTCTTGTATCCTCAGTCCCGGTCTCTATGGTGGTGGTCGTCACAGCAGGAGTTCCTGGGGCGGTGGGCGTTTTGGGAGTGGTTGCCATGGTCGGGTTCTCATTCGCTATGGTAGCGGTCATGGCTGCTGAGCCAATGCTGTGTCTGGTCTCTCTGATCTCCTTGGTTTTGAGCTGCAGGTGTCTCTGTATGGCTGTGTTCAGCTCCTCCGGGTCCAGACATGCTCCGTACACATCCCAAGTCATCCCATTTTCATCCCACTGCACCTGCTTCATACTGGTCCTCCTCGCAAACGCATCCCTCTGTTTCCCCACGTTCCACTCCTCCCTCTGCACCTTCAGACATGACCTCCTCCTCCCCCCAAGCTCTGCCGGGGGAGAGCTGCTCTCCCAGACCGTATCACCCTCCCAGTCCTCTCCATCCTCCTCTTTAGGGCTGTCCAATTGGAACATGCTAGATGAAGAGGACACTAGGTTCGACTGGGATCCTACAGATGACCTTAAGCTCAACAACGACCCTGGTGGCGACCCCAAGATGGAGTGGGAGCCCATATATGAGTGTGACCCATTCAACTTTGACCCCAGAGGTGAGCCTGCCTGCACCCCAACATCTCTCAGCTCTTTCAGAGATGTCATAGTTCCCTCCTCCCTGAATGCCCTGCTTGCCTGATCGCAGCAGCAGCCACCCAATCGTGAGTCACTGAGGGAGGAGACAAGCACTGAGCTGTGACCTCGACAGGGGCAGGGGCCGGCTGCACAAGTGTGTCTTGGTAACCATGCCAACCCCAGGCGATCCTTGGAGACTCTGTACCTTGACCGCAAATTCTCATGTTGAAGGACAGACTCCTGAGCCTGACCATCCACAGGGCTACCGAGGCCACTCTCCATGGGCTGTGTGCCGCTGCGGTTGGTGCAGAGGCTGAGAGAGAGTGGTCTCTCTCCACACTCAGTCCCCACAGTGTTGCATTCTAACTGGGGCAGGACCTCCTGAGAGCTGCCTCTCACCTCCAGGTCATCCACATCCAGGCCCCTCCTGGAGCGAGACGGAGAGGGAGAGGGGTGAGGAGAGGGAGAGGGAGGGATGGGCGTGTGTGGAGAACACCCCTCATCTGTGCAGGGGATTCGTGGGGGTGTGTGTTGTGGCAATGTTAGAGGTGATGCCGCGTGTGTTCGTAAGGGTGATGCTGTGGGTGTTTGCAGGGGTGAGATGAATGGAGAGGGTGTGGGAGGGGGTGAGGCAAATCTGGAGCACGTTGGGGAGGGGGAGTATGGGCTCTCTGCATTCAGGCTCCAGGGGCGTGCGGTCCCTCCCGTCCATATGATTGTATCTGGGGTGCTGCTCCTACTGCACACACTCCAACGGTCCACGTTCGCACTCCAACGCTCTATGCCCAATGGAAAGCCATGTACGTGTGAGTGTAGGGGTGTGTATGTGTGTTGGTGTGTGTTTGAGTGTTGGGGTAAGTGTGGGAATTGGGGTGTGTGAGAGCGAATGTGTTGGAATGGGTGTGTGTCTGGGGCTGTGTGTGTGTGTTGGCTGGCGCTGCGTCGCAGGTCAAGTCTAGCCCAGGCAGGGTCTCTCAGGTGGGGGGGTCCGGTCGACATGAGTACATCCATGGAACTCTTGGAGAGGGAGTAGATGGGGGAGCGCTCCTCATCCTCCTCTTCCTCCATGCCAGCTTCACATGAGGATCCCACACGGCCGTCGCCACCAGGGTAATGCTCGGAGGAAGAGCGCAGGTGCCTCGCCATGGTAACAGCCCTAAAGGGTCAAAAAGAAAGTAGGGATTTTCAATCAATCAAATGTTCTAGAAAATGACCGATTTCAGGAAATTGCATATTCAGATATGACTGGAAGTGATCAAGTACTAGCTGATGTCAGTAGTAAGTGTGAAATATTATTTATATATTATATAAATAGTGCACCCCATGGTGCATTACAAGACCAGTTATTAGCATTCATTATGGCTCTTGGCTCAAAGCCTTCTGGTTTCATTGATGATTTGAACCTACATGACATGTTTAAACATACTGGATTACATACTATAACATACTATATTTCAACGGCATAAGAAAAAAATAAATAATCTTAGCGTAACACGCGGGCACTGGCGGGGGCGCTAGGGGGTGTGTCTGAAATATGATTGCTTATTATTAAGGCCAGAATTATAATAGCCCCACCCGCTCCATGAAATTGCTAGCTTTTCTGTGGTGTAGCTGGCTAACGCTGGTTTCGTTGCTTTTCACGTTTGTTGACAATTCAGAGGACGCAGGTTCGAGACCTGTGTGAGCTCGGAGTGCGATGAAGCAACACTGTTTGCAGCAGCGGGACGATGCCTGTTACAATGGCACCCTAAGAATAGGGCGAGACGGCTGTATGTAACTAATGGGAATCCATAATCCACGCCCCTTACTTTGGGGGAAGCTGCAGAGTCGTGCTATTGATACCCATCTTACCCCAAGTGTATAAAATACCCCAAACTCCTCACCGATCATCATTAGCTTATTTTGTCTCATCCTATATCTGTAATAATAAAAACAGGAATGTCCACAACTACTGTTATTCTCACCAGTGATTGAATATAGACGCACAAAACAACACTAAGAATACCTTACTTAAACAGTGTTAGTGGCCTCGGGGTTGATGCTATTACGGTCACATTTAGTGTAAATGCAGTAGTTGATGCCGCACACACACACACACACACACACGCACACACACACACACACACGCACACACACACACACACGCACACACACACACACACACACACACACACACACAGATTAGCCTAATCAGATTAGATGGTCCAGATTATTCAGAGAGAAAAATTTGGGATTGAGTCTGATAGAGTTAAGAGAGCAATTGGCAATGGCAGGTGTGTGAGAGAGAGAGAGAGAGAGAGAGAGAGAGAGAGAGAGAGAGAGAGAGATGAGGAGAGCAAAGGGCAAACAGTTGCTACTTGGAAAATAGAGTTTGCTAAACTCTGCTCTGTCTACTTGTAATAGAGTCACTGTGAGTGCCAGAGCCTTTTATAGACAATTAATTGTCGATCTAGGGCTCTGGTATGTGCTATTCCTATCTATGCCAGTGTGTGTGTGTGTGTGTGTGTGTGTGTGTGTGCGTGCGTGCGTGCGTGCTTGTTCATTCAATCACACACACACACACACACACACACACACACACACACACACACACACACACACACACACACACACACATACATACATACACACACACACACATACATACACACACACACACACACACACTTGAAAAAAGCTTGAAACTTGACCCAAACTGACCTGACCTCATAAACCCAGCATACACACCCATCGTATTCCAACTTGACTTGAGAGAACACATACTCACACACTTGCACACACAAGCAAGCGCACACACACACACACACACACACACACACACACACATACACACACACACACACACACACACACACACACACACACACACACACACACACACCATCTCAGAGCAGCTCCTTACCTTGATCACACGTGTTGTAATGTCCCTTCTACTCCACAGGTGTGAGCAAACACAACTTCTCTCTCTTTCTCTCTCTCTCTCTCTCTCTCAGACTCACTCCCTCTCTCTCTCCCCCTTTTCCTCTCACCTTCTCATTTTCAAACTCTCTTTCTCTCTTCCTCACTCTCCTCTTTTACTTCCCCACTCCTTCTCTCTCTCCTAAGATGGAGCCCGGCTTGCGGTTCGTGTGTTCGCGTGTGCATGTGCGTGTTAGCCGTAGCATTAGCATTAGCATTTGCTTTTGGTCTCAGGATTAGCATCCTTTCATCTCATTAGCTGTGGCTCTGCCATGGCTGACTGGTCAATCCCTAAGCAGTGTGTGTGTGTGTGTGTGTGTGTGTGTGTGTGTGTGTGTGTGTGTGTGTGTCTGTATGTGTGTGTGTGTGTGTGTGTGTGTGTGTGTGTGTGTGTGTGTGTGTGTGTGTGTGTCTGTATGTGTGAGTGTGTGAGTGTGTGTGTGTAGCCACTACCCTCTATACCCACAGAGAATCAGTAGTGTTAATATACATGAACACAACACATAGCTGTTACGACATATGGCAGTCTTAAAGGTCTAGTATGGAGGATTTTAAGCTCTGAAAATGTGAAAAATGGCCAATGATAAATAGTTCGCTAATAGATCACATGATAAGGAAAGCTCAGGTAAGAGCACTGTTTTGGGAGAAAAAAATGAAAGTTGCAGAATACCCATATGCCCTAAAGGTCTTATGCCCTAAAGGACCCTAATAGTTAAAGTTGGGATTAGAGGAGGATAATCTGATCCTTGACATCCTGTGGGGGCAGTAGGCAGCCTCTAACAGAGACACTACTCGCTGCTCTGTCGCTACGGGTCATCTGCCTCGGCCAGAAACAAGACGAACCAACACATGGGCTTATAACCTGCCGTTGCTAGTGTAGTGGATGGCCATGATCATCAACGCACAGTGACGTCGCTGACCTTAAAAAATGATATGCAAGACAGACAATGAATTATTATTATTATTATTAATTAATTAATTATTAGCTTTGGCGTCAATTTTATTTTTATGTTTTTAGGGCATTCCTGCTTTATTGGGATAGAGATAGTAGAGATTGACAGGAAGGATGGGTGAGAGAGAGGAAGGATGACATGCAGGATATGTCGATGGCCGGAATCAAACCAGGGACCTTGCGATGATATGGTATGCGCCTTAGTGTGCTACACCACTGAGCGCCCCATAGACAATGAATTCTGAACTAAAACAATAACCTCCAGAGAAACAGAGGTATTTTATTTCAAAAAATAAAATACCTCTGCTAAGACATGTATACTGTACTCTAGCATTTCGAAATAAAACAGCTGTGTACATAACATCGGGGAACAACTTCACACTGCTACACTAAGTTAGTGCATCTCTTTTGTACAAATAAGTCAGAATACTCCTTCTTTAGTAGTGTGTGTCAATTCTGTCCATTCGACAGTGGCTCCTACTGCCACGCCATGGGGCGAGCGACTGCATTCCAAATGTTTTTTATCGGGGAAATGAGTTGAATGGATGCAATGGTTTCTATCATCAAGCAATTGGCGGCCAAACAGCCCTAAGGTACTGGTGTGGGTAGTGTGCATGGGTTTGTGTATGAGTGAGGCCTTGAGAGAGCCTCAGTGGAGGGGTGAGGGGGTAGAGGGGTGCAGAGGTGGAGGGGTGCAGGGGTGGAGGGGTAGGGGGGTGGGAGGGTGGGAAGGGGCCAGCTGTGTTTCGGTCTCCCAGTGCACCAGGCTCACTATCAGCTACAGCAGAGAGAATATAGACACAAACACACCAAGCTTTAGGGAGAGGAGCTGACACTTCACTACTTGTATTTTGTTGAAGTCTTTTATTCTTTAAGTTAGACATTAAGGGAAAACAACAAGGGAAGAGAGGACAGAAGGAGAGAAGGACAGGGAGACCTTCCTACTGTATGTAGCCAGTCTACCAGGTCTGGAGGGGTAGAGGATGTCCATGGCTGGTGAGTAAAGAACCGAAGAGAATCTAACTCACCTCTCGTTCCCTCTCTCACTGCATCCCTCTCTTTCTCTACCCTCCCTTCTCTCTCTCTCTCTCTCTCTCTCCCTCTCTCTCTCTCTCCCTCTCTCCCTCTCTCTCTCTCTCTCTCTCTCTCTCAACTTTGGCTACTGTATCTCTCTCTCATGTCCATTCTCTATGCACCTTTCTCCTATCTTTCAATCCTATCTTTTCTTAGTATTTTACATAATGCAAAAAGAGCCTTGGCAGTTTGAAGACATTGGAGAACGGGGTATACAGTAACTGTAAGCGTTGGTGCGTTTTTATCCATTGCTATGCAATAGCCGCTAAAATAAAGGCTTTTTCACTTTTCCACAAGAGATAGTGTCTTGGTATTGTATTGTGTATTATTATGCTTTTTTACAGCTGCAACTTTGTTTGGTTGCTATATGAAATATATTATTATAAAAATGTTCTACCTTTATTTATTTATTATTATGCAGTGTCTAACAGAGACTTACAGATAGATTGACAGACCTCCTTTTTGTTTGTTTTCGAGATCCAACAATATTATTGGCTGTTGGTCTGTCGGTGGGGCTCCTCGTCCTGCTGCTCATTGGTGTATCTGTCTACTTCCTGTTGAGGAGGCAGGGTCAAAGGCGGTACCAGCAACTGGTGTCTACCATGCCTCCCTTCCCAGCATGCACTGCTCCAGTCCTCCTGGCCAGTCAGAGCTGCAGGTCCAGGTGAGGTTATCAGGTTAACGTTCTTCACAACTGCACCATGCAGAGTACAGTCATAGAGGAGCCAGTCGAAAAGCAACTTCCTCTAGCGATTGGCGTTACTCGATGCTCTATGGAAAATGCTAACAGTGCCCTCTCTTTCCTACTTACTCTCTTTGGTACATGCTTTTCTGTCTCTTTTCCTTGATAGACCAGATGAGATCCCTTTCTTCCTGCCCCCCCTCTTTAAGCCCCGCCGCCAACATGTAACTATAGGGATCGAGGGTGAGGAAGAGGAAGAGGAGGAAAGGAAAGGTCAGAGGGGCATCAACGCACATCGTGGATCACTTACAGTAGGGAGTAAGTCAACACTGCTCTCTCTCTCTCTCTCTCTCTCTCTCTCTCTCTCTCTCTCCATGCTGAGTAACAAAGCGCTCTCTCTATTCATTCTGATCCTGTGATGCTACCTAAGGGCCTCCGGACCCCACTCTCTCTTTCTCTCTTTCTGTCTTTCTCTCTCTCTCTCTCTCTCTCTCTCTCTCTCTCTCTCCGTGTCTCTCCCTCTCTTTTGTTATCTGTTCTTTCCTCCATCTCTTTAGCCCCTAGTAACATTCTGCTCTCTCTCTCTCTCTTTCTCTAAGCTGGTATCCTGTGTAGGTAGTCTGACTCTCTCTCTCTCTCTCTCTCTCTCTCTCTCTCTCTAGGTTGGTATCCAATAGGCACTGTGAGGGCAGGTCTGTATTGTCTTCCTGTTTTGAGTGAGGTGGTGGAGCCCCCCTCCGGCAGTGCAGTGCGTTTGTGCTTCGCAGTGGAGTATCGCCATGGCAGCGAGCAGCTCCTCATCTCGCTGCTCCGCCTTGGTAACCTGCCACCCCGTTTCCACAGTAACAGCACGCTGGCTGAGCTACGGCTGCTCCCCGATGACCGTCGCCCACGCC
>NC_139670.1:12489506-12537006 GCF_951799395.1 Argentina silus | reverse complement strand
TTCTTGGTAAGTAGCTAACTAGCTAGTTAGTCAGAGGAATTGACTATTTTACCAGTTAAAATATGATAACAGCACATATGTCGTTATCAAAACTGTCTCATCTGCAAGCTTTAGTTACTTTTGTCAAATGTCACCAGGGACATCGCTTTTACCTGGCATCTAGCTATATAAAAAGCTGTGCAGCTTTAGCTGCTATAACTCCATCAATTCAGTCAATGAGGATAATGTATGTGGCACAAACTAAATAAAATAGTTGTATGCATGTCGCTATCCCAATTGATTTAGTATACACAAGTCTAAACTAGCCGCATAGCTAGCTGGTAGGAATGAATGTATCAGTCAACCTATTTTGCTATCTCTGCAAAAAAAAAAAAAAAAAAAAAAATGCCAGCAAATACCATAATACTGTGGCTGACGTAAGTGTGGTAAATATTCACCTCGCCTCTCGATGCATCACAGGCAAAACATCATGAGAATAAACGAAGATACGTTATTGGAGGGGAAGAATGTCGTGTTGGTGCCTTACAACGCAGATCATGTGCCCAGGTAAATGCATTCATTGTTAAGTCATGTCATTGCCTAGTGTTACCGCATTGTACCCTGTGAAGGGGTTTTATATAGGAGGAGTTTTATATAACTACATGACTTTATCAGTCTGTATATGTACCCCTTAATATCATTGTAAAGTTGTCTCTTGTGTCTACCTGTGACCTGGACATCCATGCCAGGTACCACCAGTGGATGGGATCACCTGAGCTGCAGCAGTTGACTGCTTCTGAGCCTCTGACACTGGAGCAGGAGTATGACATGCAGAGGAGCTGGAGGGAGGATGACGACAGTGAGCCCCCTTCACACACACACACACACACACACACACACACACACACACACACACTCCCTCCCATACACTGTAATGATGATTTAATGATAGTGTTATGACAGTGAGCCCTTTTCATTCACATGCACACACACTGTGTAATACACAGTTGGGGTCCTCGGATTTTGGGGATTGGAGCAGTTTGCAGCTGAAGAGTGGAGCAAATTGTCAGTAGAAAGGTGCAGCAAGCTCACAAGGCTACAAGAAGCATTTTGAGGCAGTAATCTTTGCCAAAGGCTGTACAACAAAGTACTAGCTCTTGGGTACCAACATTTGCGTTCAGGCCATTTGGGGTTTTTCAAACTAAAATGCTTAATTCTAGTTTCGTTCATTTATTTTTTTGTACAAGAAATTAATAAACGTGTGAAGAACAAAAAGGTTGTAAAAGACCAGAGGGTGCCAACAGAATTGACACCAACTGTACATAGTAGAGGCGAACTAGTATCTCGTCACATAATTCCGAAGGGCCTCTTTGTCCCGTGTGCCGGCTGGAGCTCCTCCAGACCAGCCTATCATAGTTGGTATGGAACTGTTAAACAGTTTCTGGGATTGTAAAAGATTATTTCTTCTCTCTCTCTCTCTCTCTCTCTCCTGCTTTTTGTTTCCAAACTCTCCCAGAGTGCACCTTCATCATCCTCGATAAGCAGCGGTGGGCTGACCCTGCCGTAGAGGAGGAGCAGTGCATGGTGGGAGACGTCAACATCTTCCTGACAGACCCCAGCGACCCCTCCCTTGCAGAGCTGGAGATCATGATAGCAGGTGACACACATGACATAATAGTAACCGTGTTTCATGTCATACTATGCAGTGTTCCCCTGTGTATGTAGTACTGGACAGCTGTGCCTTACACCCTGCTCTGTTGGGAATAGGGTGTTATTTGAGATTTTCCTACGGCTGGCAGAACATGTATGTATTGTTGCCTCATTTCCTGATAGTGATTGTCTGTCCTTGACTTTTATAGAACCCAGCTACAGGGGCAAGGGCTTGGGGAAAGAGGTGACGCGGATGATGATATGCTATGGTGCGTAAGCTTTGCAATGTTAAGGAGCATGTTATGAAGAGCTAAGAGTCTGAGAATTTAGGATTGTGATTTTTGAAGTAACATTTCAGAATATTGAGACTGTGCTGCCATGGTGACTGTTTTGTGTTGTGGCAGGGGTGACCAAACTGGGGATCGGGAAGTTTGAGGCAAAGATCGGCCTGGACAACAAAGTCAGCATCGCTATGTTCAAGAGGTTCCATTTCCGTGAGGTAATCAGGATGATGATACAATTTTAAGAGTTTCTGAATTTAGCAATTCTTAGATTGGTGTCTGATCTTTTCCCCTTGTTTACTATGCGCTGCCAATCACATCCTTGACCAGGGAACACCCCTCATTTCAGGGCTGTGTTTGACACAGTTAATGAAGACTGTTTATGGTCAGGAGACAGATACATGTATACAGTAGTATTTGAGAAATGGGAGAGGAGAGGGAAGGGAAAAGAGAACAGATGAGAGGAAAGGTGTGTTAATCTATCTTCTGCCCTACTTCCACTTGCAGCTTTCTGTGAGCCAGGTGTTCAGGGAGGTGACACTGGGGATGACAGTGGACGAGGCTGTTCGGACGAGGCTCCTGGGCGACATGGCCTTCATGAAGGAGAGAGAGTACAGAAAGGCCTGCGACAGCCGACAGGAAGTGACCTCACCAGTGCCAACACATGCCGCCTTGTGAACACTGCCCAAGGACTTCCTGTGTCGAAGCTGGGCATTCTGGGTACCTGGAATAGTCGGGATACCTGGAGCGGCGTGTTTTGGTTTTGGCTAAGGATTCCCGGGCCTATGGCTGCTAGAGGCCACCATTGAACTGAACTGAAAACTACTGTGTTGTTTATACCTACGCACACATACACACGTGTCACAGAATCACCCTCGCGCTGCAGTGTCTGTAATGTTTGTTGTGACGCTGCTCAAGCCAAAGGAAGTAGGCGGAGGTGGGAGGGGTAATGGAAGGAAGGAAGGAAAGAAGGAAAGAAAGAAAGAAAGAAAGAAAGAAACCTCTACTAGACCCTCTCAGGGCAAATCTCAAATAATATCCTATTCTACATTTTCCACATAGGGCTATGGCCAAAAGCAGTATGGAGAATAGGATTTAATTTGAGACGCAACCTTAGACATAGTCTCTTGGGTCTAGGCTTTTTACATAGGTCAAGGGGACGTGGAGAAGATGGAGATTTGAGTCCAATATTTTAAAGGGTAAATCATGTATGTAGATGACTCCTTTAGCCCCTGTTCCTCACCCATGGCCGTACAGAGTGGGACAACAAAGGGAGTCACTGGGTATCCTCTGCTCTATCGTGCAGTGTATTTTTCTGATTGCCCTGTCAAAAATATGAACTTGAAGTACTCTGCTATACTTGCAAAGTTATTTGGATTTTGCTTGGGCTATAAATGTGATGTAGAGCTTATGTATATGTCTCCCAATTCCAGTCGTGTGTCAAGTGTCTTATGTCTGTTTTACAGAAACAGATATTTCCTTTGCCGTCAGATTCATTTCACATTGGTTTGTAGCTCTACAAATGTATTATGTAGATATTAAAATTGCCACTGTGGCAAGAAATGATTTTCTTTCCATTGAATGGGTCTAGTACTCACAAACATCTGAGGAACACCACAACACATTTACACACACACACATCGGGGCAAACTTGTCTCTAAAAGCAAAATAACTTAAAGACTCTTCTCCAGCATACAGCCATTTATTGATGATCTTTGAGCAGGGATGAAGCTTTACAAAAACGAGTGCAGCACATTACCCAAGCACAATGTTCTCAGGTTGAATCCCCTAAACCTGGAAGCGTGTGTGAACCAGCTGACACTGCATTTCATTGGTCTAAAGTGGACTCCACTCCTTGCCTCCCTTCCCTCATCTGCACTGACCTGAAAAGATAAGTGATAGCAATTTGGTATAGTAGAAGCCCTAAGAGTCAGCTTTCACCTTTCAGACCACTGCAGAAGAAAGACATGAGACAAGGAAAAGACGTTTCAGACTATTGACTGACAGTCCCAATTCAACACCCTTGCCCCTGCCCTAAAACCTTGTTATGCCTTTTTGGCTGAGTGGAGCTCTAACACGCATTCTTATTTACAAGTAGGTGTCAAAAATGGGCTAAGGGGTTAATATGGTACTGGGAGGTGGAAGACACACAGGTGAACTTTTCATTCACACAGCCTTACTGCACATGCTCAGAATGCCCGATACAACGCTGGCCTATACCTGGTCCTGATTGGCAGTTTGACTTTTTAAGATTTAAATGCAGCACAGACAGGGCCACCTGTCACACAGGTGGCCACCTGTCAAATGGCACCCTATTTGGACCAAGGCCACACAGGGCTACCACATACTAGGGCTCTGGTCAAAAGTAATGCATTATATGGGGAATAAGGTGCCATTTGAGAGGAAGCCACCATTTAAAAACAGAGAGACCATATACAAATAGGAACCAGGACCAACGACAATTCCATAGGAATTTAAGCATATCGTCCATCTTTTCACATCTGTCCACCCTCCCATCCCCCTATCACAGAGACAGAGCACAGCAAGGGGGGTCAGGGTTCCCACTCAAATAAGATTCCTAATTTCAACGCCCTTTCACAAAAAATAGGGGTGTAATTCCTTTTTACTGATTAAACATGTCACTTAAATAAGCAGCCTCAATAGAGCGTGGTCTTGCATGTGTTCTAAAATATGCTGGTCTGTAAAAATGTCTTGAGACTGGATATATACTGTGGTTTGGAATCACTTGGGGCAATCATTACAAACATTTTAAATCCCATTATGTTACAAATTGGTGTCTAAACTCCTCCAGAAAAATCAAAATGTTCTGAATTCTGAAGGATCTCACTGATCCTTCCCTGCCTTTCCAGAATGTATTATTTATTTCAAGCATTTTGAATGGCAGTGGGAACCCTGGGCATGGGGGTGATGGTGGAGGAAGAGAGACGTTTAGTTCTCCACAGGTTCTAGCGGTTCTAGGTGTTCCTGCCCCAGAGGGGACAGTTTCTGCATCAGCTGTCTGACCACACCCTCATGCTCCCGAGCCCAGGATAGGCCGTCATTCACAGCGATGTTGACTGGCACACAGACCGCTTCCTTCTGCAGCGCCGTCAGCTGACAAGCCGCCACGGCACCGGCCAATCCCAGCAGCAACAGGAGGAGGAGCTTAAATAGCAGGCCAATGAGCGAGCGTCTTGCTTTAGGAGTGGAGTCAGCCACTGCCTTTTTATCTGGAGACAGAGTGGGAACAATGTGAATAAATGATGTTGCACCATGTAATTTTTCTGAAACAGTAATTTGACACGAAGACGTGCATAAAAACATAATTTAGGACATAAACCACTGGTAGGAGAGTGAAAATACTTTTTCAATATTGTCTAACCACATATGTGACCTCTGATGGGTTACAGTAGCACTCACAGGACTCAGATTACCAAGCACTATCTGGAAGCATAGTATACCTGCAGCCAAACCATTCCTCTTTTTCTTCTCCTCCTGTCTCTTCCTCTTTTGTTCCTTGGCAGCTTGGGCAGCCATTTGAGCATGGTACTCCTTTCTCTTCCTCTCCTTCTCCTCTGCCTTCTCTCGTTTACGAGCCTCCCTCTCTTTCGCTTCCCTCACTCTCTGTTGTGCCTCCTTCTTCTTCTCTAGTTCTAATGCAATAGAGGGATGAATAAAAAAAATAAGATTCAGTTAAAAAGTGACAAAATCATTTTATAGCCAATCATTTTGAACTGTGACAGACACTCATGAGCATTGACAGTCAAATTCTGCCATCTCTATTGCATTTGCAGAGGCTTCCACCAACATGTCTGATGGTCTGTGATATGAGCTCAGAGCTTACAATGTTACAGAATTAAATAACATTTTACACTTAGCTCCTGGCTATATTCTCCCCTTGGGGCCTTGTACTGACAGGTTGACTAGTATGCTCAATCCCATATCAACCTCTAGACTAGGGAGGTCAGAGAGCCTACCCACCTTTCTCCTTCAAGAAGCGCCGCTCCCTTTCTTGGTCCACCTCCTCCTGAAGGACTCTCATGTGTTGGAGAACCTACAGTCACACACACACAGTCACACACACGAACATACAGTCTGGCTTCTCAGTCACACTCCACACAGCCTTTTTTACATGGTGTCAACCATTTTGCCAGTGATATTACACAATCCACCTTCAAGCCAAGCCATCACTTAGTTGTTCTTCTTTTTCTGTCCTTCCTTCCCTCTCTCTCACTCTCTCACTCCTTCCCTCTCTTACCTTGGAAGCACACTGTTTGCACTGTTTCTCATCAAGACAGTCTCCTGCAGCCTTGGCCAGGTTGGGCTCCAGAGGGTTATCCTTCAGGTCCAGCCACTTCAGATTCTATAAACACACACATGCATACACACAGACACAAAAAGACGCACAGAAAGACATGTAAGTGAAAGGCAGTGCAGAGTCATGGACGAAGCTGTATGAATGTATGAATACTCTGTATGAATACTATTCAGTAAAAGAACAGCAAATGCAGAGACCTTCCATGCACGCAAGAAACATGACAGCAGCAAAGAGGGTAACCTTTTGGAGAGAAACTTTGTTTAGAAACAACCAACCTACAGTCTACAGTATCTACTCATTACAGTGTGTTCTGTACCTACCCTGAGCTGTGAGAAGCTGACAGGCAGGACACTCAGCTTGTTGTTGTACAGGTCCAGGTGTTGCAGGTTGCCTAGGTGGCCCAGCTCCTCTGGCAGGCTGCTCACCTGGTTCTTACTCAAGTCCACCTTAATTAGGTGAGTCAAGTTGCAGAACTCTGGCTGCAAAAACAGCAAAAATCAGACATGGTGACCATCTTTAAACCCATTCATTATGATATAGCAAAGACCACAATGAATATAGCTGCAGTCAAAAGACCACAGAGCAATATAACTGCAGATCAGCTTCTATTGCTGTTTTCAGCTTGAGCTCTGGATAAGGAACAGATCTACCAGACCACAGACAGGTTAGGACGGAGACTCACCGGCAGTGAAGTGATGTTGTTACAGGACAGGTCCAGAACTGTTGCTTTGGGGAAGGCAGCCTGTAAGGACACATAATATCAGAACTTTATTTGGATAGGACGTTGACTTTTAGCAACCTAAAGTGCTTAATCGGACTGAATCACCACGTTATTAACTCAAAAGCACATTAACTGCTGGAACTTGCAAAACTAGCCTTGGTGGGACGTGTATGTGACAGTACAGTGAGCAATGGATCACAGGCTGGTAACCATCGGCTGCATCAATGAGCAGCAAGGCCCTTCAAGTTGCAAATGAAGCAGCGAAGATGCAGTGTATAAGTAATGCTATTAGGCTAGGCTACTTGTTTACAACCTGTGCATTCAATCACGCGACACGTTGGCAAAAGTACGTACCAGTTCTTTCACTGGCACCTCAGTAAGGTTACAGAGGCTGAGGTCCATTTCGTTGCCATTGATCTTGTCTTTCAGGTTCAGCACCTTGCTTTTACTCATCCTGTGATTTGGGGAAAATAAAAATTGGATTTATTCACTCAGACTTCCAGACATATAAAAGTTAACTACCTACTAGCATTGCCTGACAGGATGATATGTGCTTGCTGTATCAGGAACAAGTTTGTTTTTTGAGCAGGCATATAAGGTAAAATTACATTGTAGCTACACTGGCTACAAATGGTACACTTTCGCTTCTAGTTTAGCTACTGTTGGCTACGTTGACAGTTAGCTACAGTCAGTGACAGCGCAACTAAGTAACGTTTCCACATTGCTCACCTGCTTCACTGTCAAATTACAACGTTTTAAGAGATTTTGAAGCGTGACAGACCTTCCAATCTTAGGGATAAATACTTCCAAAAGTTCTACTCTAGTAATAGACTGCAAAAGACTATTTACTATGCGATTACGACGTTAATAAATCTCTCATTAGGCAAACTAGTGCGGCTGCAGTTGTTACAATGAAAATCCACGTCATTGATTGAACTCGAGCAGTACAGTTGGCTGTGAGGCTTCGGCGTAGCAAGGATTTTCCAGAAAACATTGCCACCTACCGCACTGGAGGAACCACATCTCTCTCTCTCTCTCTCTCTCTCTCTCTCTCTCTCTCTCTCTCTCTCTCTCTCTCTCTCTCTCTCTCTCTCTCTCTCTCTCTCTCTCTCTCTCTCTCTCTCTCTCTCTCTCTCTCTCTCTTCCTCAGGGCAATGATGTCACAGAGGAAGACTGCCCCTCCCCTTCACATGAGCAAGGTAACTATATATGTACTATATAACCTTTCACCCCTGACACCTCTCACCTCCCTCTGTTCTGTGCTTGTCACTGTGTGGCCCTGCTGGAATGGACAGAAGTTTTTGTTAAGTAGACTGCCAGTGTGCAATTCTGACAGAAGATCTCTAGCAGTGACAGGCTCTTTGGAGTTGTGGCCAATTCATTTATGTAAATGTTGAATAATGTTGGACTCAAATTGCAGTCTAACCCCCCTTCTCTGTGTAAATAACTCTTTTTACGGATTTTTACACAGGATTTGTTTTCGGAGTACATTGATTTGATAATGTTGTAGACCTTACCACCCACACCACTTTGGATAATTTTTTGGAGTAATCCTTTTGACCCAAATTGAGTCGAATGCTTTTTTGAAATCAATGAAACAGGCAAATATTTTGCCCTTGATGCTTTGGTAGACATTTTTTGAAAGATATTTTGGAGGGTATAGATATGGTCTGTCGTTCGTTGTTTTGGAAGGAAGCCAATTTGAGTTGGGCTCAGGACACTGTGTTTGCTGAGGAAGGCCTGTATTCTGCTAATAAGAATACTACACAACACCTTCCCCAAATTGCTGTTCACAAGTAATTATTGGGGTCAAATTAGTTTGACCCCAATAATTATGTTCCAGATGTCAGCAGAAGGTTAAAGAGTTTTAATATGGCTTCTTGTAGCTTAGCTTCTGCTGTACGGATACTGTCTGGCCCACAGACTTTACCGCACTTAAGGGCCTTCAATTTGTTCTTCAGCTCTATTATTGTCATTGGGGTGTCCAATGGATTTTGATGTTTATTTCAACATCTTGCAATTGATCGATTAATCCTTTTTGAGTTCAGGCCAGGGCAGATATTGCCATTTTGAATGGGGTTACTTTTTTTTGGTAATTTGAGGCATTTCGTTTCCCCATAGCTTCCAAAATGTAATTTTGCTTATTGCCTTTTCAATTTCTGTGAGCTGGTTGGACAGGTGGTATTTTAGATGTCCATCCTGGTCTGTGTTGTCTCTGTGTTTTTGGTTGACAGCTGCCTCAGGTGATTTCTGGCTTTAATGCACATACTGTCAAACCATTTTTCATTGGTCATGTCTATGTTTTCTCATATTCATATATGTTAGATTTAATTTAGTTGCTAATGTGAAGAAGATGTTGTTCAATATGAACATTTTCTTTATCATGATAAAATGTTGTAATCTCTAAGTGGTTTAACATGCTATCAACTTCTTCACTCTTTAGTGCCTCCTTATATTTAGTGGTGCTGGTCTTTTCCCACTTATAATTGGGGGGTAGATTAAAGAGGTTTGATTATTGGTCTGTGGTTAAGGTGGATTCTTCAGATCTTTTCAGATTAACTGTGGTTTGGCAGTGGTCTGACATGGGCTGACTCTGTTGGTCCTGTGTTGGGGATCCACACACACACACACACACACACACACACACACACACACACACACACACACACACACACACACACACACACACACACATTTAGTAAAAATGAATAAGACTACATCTAAAAAAAGGGTGCAAAAATTAACACACACACACACACACACACACACACACACACACACATATCAGATGGATGTTAGATAGATGTTTTTATTCCTCCTCAGCATAACCTTCAATTTAGTCATTTACATGAGTTTTAAAAAGAAATGGGCTACCTGCACATGAAACACATTATCATAATCAGTGATTAGGAGAAGAGTAACAGCATACTCATGCAGTTGAGATACAATTTATGAATAAACAGCTATAAATTAATGTTAACATGCTCAAAAGAAAGAGTTTGATTTCTATCAATTAATTGAAATCCAAATCTAATCTATCCACTCATCATACAAGAGGACTAAGAACAGAGAGGAAGAGATGAGGTAGAAAATAAAGTAAGCTATGTTGATGCGCCGGGCCACTTTGGTCCAGTAGCCAGGTTTGCCCTCCTTCCTCTCATTTGCAAACAGGGACAGCATTCGCTCCACCTCCTTCACTTCCTCCAGGATCAACAGCAACAGATGAGACTCACCTGTCCTCACACCAACACCAGTCTGGAGAACACCAAGAACAATGGAGGGGTGAGAACATAACGTTATTGTGTGAGTGAAGAATACTGTCGACCGAAGGAAAATGACTTGCCTAACCCTCTACTAAAAGGTTACCAAATGATAGGGCCTAATTGTATAAGGTACTGTTTGAATACATAATTTTAAGCTTAAAATTAATCTCAATACAATGTTACATACCTCCTCTTCCACGGGCAGCAGCTCACATGGAGCGTCACTACCAGCCACACCGCAGATACATGCACAGTGGGTCCATCGCCGCTTACCCTCTGAAATGACAGGTTTGATGCTTAGACTAAGCAAATAAAATGTTTTATTTGACACATAAGCCAGAGTGGGTAGTACCTGTGTCACAGGTGTGGCCGTGGGAGTTGTCTCTCTTCTTCTCACAGTCATCCATGGGGGTGTGGTCTCTGTCTGCATCTGTCTCCAGGTGGGTGGAGTCTTTCTCCATCAGGTAAGTCACCAAGATGGTCTCCAACAGACTCAGTAACATGAATGCAAAGATCACTATGCAGTAGGTCGCTGTCAGGAGGGAGTAGATTAAATAAACACACGCATACACACACACACACACACACACACACACACACACACGCACACAAAGCACACAAAGCACACAAAGCACACAGGGAACAAAAGATCAGTACACAGCACATACAAAGCTTTGTGATGTAGATAACAGAAGACAAAGACATGCACTGGGTACCTAGAGTATGAGACGGGTACCTATGTACCTATGAGAGGTGTCTTGTTGGACATGGAGGGCAGTATGTCGTTGAGTATGAGCATCAGCACTGATATGGCCAGGAGCACCGTGACCTTGAAGCCCATCTTCTCTCCCCGCTGGTCGGAGATGAGGAAGGAGGACAGGTCCAGAACCAGGAAGAACAGGATGGGCAGCATGAAGTTGGTCACATAGAGGAGGGGCCTCCTCCTCATGGTGATCTGAGATGAGATGAAGACCAAATCTCAAATCTTTCCTTGATTCCTTGTTTCCTCTACACTCACCTTCTTCTAAGATGTGTTTTGAGAAGGAGGGGAGGAGAAAGGACGCAAAGAATCAATGAAAGACTTTAGAGATTTGATCAAAGACTAGACTGATAAGTCTGATGCCAGGGTGCCGGTGGGGGGAACATGGCACCAGGTCTAAAGCAGGGTTGGTTTACGCTATGAAGCAACTATCTAATGTTTGTTTGTGTTATTGTATTATTGTGTTACGACTGTATTCTGTGCTATTGTGTTCCTGTGCTACTACTATGTTCTATTGTGTATTCGAAGAGTAAGTATTGCGAGTAAGAATTGCATTGCCCTGTATCCCAGTCCACAATAAAACTTTGAGCTTGAACTTGAACTAGGAATTGCTTGCTTGTGTGAATTTTCCGTTTGGCTGCCCATATCGTGTAATGTTCGAAAGATAGCATTACTGTACTGTAAGAATATTCCAAACTACCCCACAGTACTGAATACTGTACCTTTCACATCTTTATGATCGTATAGTTACTTAGATTTGACCACCAGCTTCTCTTCCTATTTTTGCCTGGTAACACATCAGAACGACCTCAGACTCTGTTTGTCTCCCCTTGACCCCAGAATACGTACTGTGTATATGATCTGGTCCCACTCCCCGCGCTCAAAGCTGAGTTTGCCCTTTGTGACTGACATGTCCAGAAACTCCCACTCTCCCTGAGACTGCATCACCTCACGAGAGTTCTGCGTGATATGGGACGAGTTGGAGAATGGGATGAGCTGTAAATCTGTTCCTAAGAGAGGGAGAGAGGGGGGTTGAAGGTGTATGTTTATGTGCGTGTGTGTGTGTGTGCGTGTGTGTGTAAACCCCTGTCTGCTCAGGATATCTAACACACACACGCACATGCACACACACACACACACACACGCACACACACACACACACACACACACACACACACGCACACACACACAAACGCACACACACACACACACACACACACACACACACACACACACACACACTCCCTTACTCTGGTTTGTGACGGAGCCATAGGTGATGTTGCAGCTCTGGGTATCGAAAGGGAACTTGTGAACGTCCATCTTACAGGTGCTAACAACCTTCAGATCATCCTCCAAAATGACAGTACCCTTATGTGTCATGTACAGGTAGGGGGTCAAGGGGCCCTTGTCCTTATCTGTCCTGAGAACACACACACACACCCACACACACAGACACAAACACACACTTGAACATATTTAATTTGCTGATGTTAGGTTTTTAGGCAAGAAAATACCTCAAAACAAACAACAACTGATGATGGCTGCAATACAGGCCTGGCAGAGCATCACCAGAGAAGATACCCAGTGTTTGGTGGGGTCAATGGGTTGCAGACTTCAGGCAGTTAGGCAAGGATTGTCCACCAAATACTAAACATGAGTGCTTATTTTGGACATTTGATACATCTGTCCCATTACTTTTGGGTACCCTGAAATAGGGGGATTATGCATAAAAAATGGTGTAATTTCTGAATGGTGAAATCAATATGTACACAAATGCATCAAATAATTTGTTTGATTTCATATCCAAACTGAAGAGAAGAAGTGTAGAGCCAAAAGAAGAAAAAATGCTTCACTGTCCCATTACTTATGCAGGGCACTGTAGAAAGTTTCAAGAGGAATCCTCACTAGAAAGCCCCCTATAGACATGCATTATGGCCTTAAACAATCAGGTAATGAGATTTTACGGGGGTCAACAACACAAACAAAACTTGATTTAATGTGTGTGTGTGTGTGTGTGTGTGTGTGTGTGTGTGTGTGTGTGTGTGTGTCAGGAGTTGCTCACATCTCATAGATGAAGAGATCGGGTCTCCACAGCAGGTCCTTGGGAATAGTGACTTGGGAGATCCCACAGAACTGAGAAGGATCCCAGGAGATCCGCTCGTTGTTCCATGTCTACCAGGGAACCAGGAGAGAAACCATGGATCAGAGTAAAACGAGAAAAAAGGAGGGATCTGAGTCGAATTTGAGAAATGAGGGAATGAGAGGAGAAGCAGATTCTTTTCCCAAGTGAAAAACCCAGATCCACTATCAAGAAGAAGCACTCACCATTAATATCCAGATGAACGGAATGAAGGTCTGGGATTTCTCAATCTGGAAGCACACACATAGCAGAATGTTACTAGGCAACACACGCACTTGTACACACACACGCACACACACACACACACATGCACACACACGCACACACAAACATGCACACTCGCACACGTACACACACACACACACACACACACACACACACACACACACACGCACACACATAAACATGCACGCACACGTACACACGCACTCACACACACACACACACACACACACACACTCATACTCACCACAGCTAGGATGGAAAAGAGGAATACATCCAGGTGTACTATAGTGGGGTGTGTGTGGTCTAACACAGGGCGGGTAGAGGTGTACACCTCATTACTCCTCGTTAGGTTCAGGTGATCTAGAACATCCTGGTAACTACAAACCCTCTCAGGGGAGACCCCACCTGCCAGGGAAGAGGGACACACATTTACATGCACATTACTTGGTATGTAATGGAATAAGTCGCATGTTAGCCACTCTACCTCTTTACTTCTGTATACACGTGAGAATGTTCATATTCTTACATTAAAACCTTTGTTAAAGCAACAGCAAATAAATCTGTCACCAGCCTCTGTCTCTCAACAGATAAGAGGGTTTCACTGTGTACTGAACACTGATCTATTTTCAGCTGATTGTATTGTCAACTTCTGTAAACAAACATTTGGGTGGTGGGGCAGTAATGACATGTTTATAGTCCATCTTAAGGACTCATTTTCTTTATTTCGATACTAGTTAGTAATTCTCTTTCATCTGTCATGCCAATTTTAACAATTTTTAGTGGCACCATCCTGTCCACTCTCCTAGCTTACTTTTCTCCATATCTGTCAGATTCATGCATGGTGACCCTTTGCTCAAGCATCTTCCAGGTCCCATCGCCATAAACAGTTTACAATGGCTTTGAGCCAATACAAACACTTTGTCTGCAAATCGACAAAACATTTAGCAGAGCAAAAGTAGCACCAACAACAAAAATATTTCCAATGCACTTTGAACACCAACTGGTAGATGATGGCATGAACCCTTTTCACTAAATAGCCTGATGCTACACTAACCTTCATATCTAAAAAAAACAAACAAAAACATGCTCAGCAGTAGGCTATGGTAAAGAGGCTATGGTAAAGAGGCTATGGTAAAGAGGCTATGGTAAAGAGGCTATGCATTCTAACAGTCGATTGAAACAAGCATGCACATAATAGGTAGAGCATCACAGTATAAACACTAGAGTCTAACTTACCTGAGAGGAAAAGTAGATAAAGGAGACCAAGCCCAAGCATGGCTGCATATGTGTGAGGTAGAGCAGGCAGAGAGTGTGTGTGTGTGACCAGGCTCCTACGTGTCTGTCTGTGGATGTGTCACACAACCCCGAGTGATGACCTGGGTTGCTGTGGGTTGTGCTTTAACCATGTTAGAATGGGTGTGTGTGTTTGTGTGTGTGTGTGTGTGTGCTGTCATCTCATAGTTTAAAGTTGCAGGGAGCAGGAAAATGACAGAACCTCATAAGCTGATCTAATTGGTCAGCCAGAGAGGTGTCAGACATTTCAGTTCCCAACCACTATGACATACATCACAGCAATGTTTCTTAGGTTAATGGGGGAAGGGGGAGGGACAGGGACTGGAACAAGGGGACAGGGTGGGAGGAGTGGGAGGGGCAGGACATTGGGTTTACATAGTGTAGTCTGGTCAGAGTGCTGTGATTGGTTTATGGTCTGAGTGATAGGTTAGACCCTACAAGGAAACTGACACAGGAGAGGAGGAAAGGACCCATCTGTAGCAACACCTAATATGGCCCAGGTGTCTGCTCACAGTGCCGCCTCTAAACAAGCAGTATCAGGTAGTGTTGAGTCAACATCATGTCAATATTATTGTGTGTTTGTGTGTGTGTGTGTGTGTGTGTGTGTGTCTGTGTGTGTGTGTCTGTGTGTGTGTGTGTCGCATCTCCTGTAGCACACACAAATGTTCCCTTTGCAATAAATCATTAATTAATGTTTAACAAAACCAACAAAGAATTCATCAGAACATTCTGTTCGTATTCACCATGCTCTCAGAGATGGTTTCTAAATGCTCTCTGTTTTGAAAGGGGAGAACTTGATTAGAGTGAAGCTTGACCATCTGAAAGCATATTAATGGCATGCTGGAAAATTATCCAATTTAAACCCACTCACTCATCAGCCCTCAGTAGAGCAGGAACCTGCTCAGGACTGAGATGGGAGAAATGTACATCAGAAAAAACTATGCCCTCTGAGGAACATTTGAATAACTCAGAGGTTGTAGTTTCCCCCAGAACTCACGTTACAGAAGCCACATTGAAACGTTGTCTACGTTTTTGTTAATTTGTGTGAGAAGATTTGGAGAATTGTGGCCATATGTGCATTCCAAATGTACTGTAAATATGCATTTTCTGTGTTCTTGAATCGTGGCCAAATAGTGTCTAACTCAATTACAATATCGGTGCATTTTCCATTTACGGCAATATTGCATACTTCCAAAATCAATTACAGATTTTCTCACACATTATAAGAAGTAATGTCAACAGCCTTTAGTTAAAAAACCTTTATTGTTCTTTTGTTGAAAAAAAATTGTGAATAATGGAGGATTGTGACCCATTCCTTACCTGTAGTTGATAGTGTATTGTGAGTGATAGAGACACAGTGAGTATTCCTGTTGAAGGTTTCCCACTGTGAAAGGAGATAACTGAGCTCTGCAGTAGGCTGTATGATGTTATGTATAAGGGAGAGGGTCTGCGGAGTGTCTTATACACACAATGGCTATACCTTGAATGGCACCCTATTTCCCAATAGGGCACTACTTTTGAACAGAACTGCATGGTTGTTAAGTCGTGCAAAATTTGGGGACTAGGGTGTAATTCAAGGACACCACCAATCTGACATGTAGATAAATGATAGGAGTGTACTACACAAGGTATTCTACAGGAGGGTGCAGACTGACCTAGACTACCATGCTTACTCTACAATCGCATCATGCACGGCAAAGTGTGTTGTCTAGGAAACAGCTAATGGCATATTTCCACTGTGACTTTTGGCAGCCGTGCTTGGCCAAAGCCTGAGACTTTTGTGTTTCCATCTCTGAGAACGGCCCAAACCAGACCTTGGGGGATTTTGGGGACTTTTTTGGGACATAGGTGGGGGTAGGCGTGCGATGTGTACTGCACCATCCCATTGTTTTGCTAGGCTAGTTTATGGGACTGCTTCATGTATTTGTTTGCACTATTAAGTTTGCACAGCTGTTTCATGTCATGGGAAATGTGGCTGGCAAACTGAACAATTTATGGTAGTTTTTGTGTACATTTCCAACCACACAACTCCTTTACTAGTTTCAAAGTCATGTTATGAAGAAATTAGCTGGAGAAAAACATGAAAATGATTGACAGATTTATTGTTCCAGTTACAAGTAGTCATGCTTCGAGTGGGAATGACGTAGATAGTTTGCTCCTCCCTGCTCTCCCCAAGTGAATAGAATGACAGTCAACCACACTGGCCTAAAACGAATGGTCTCTTTACAAATCCACCATGTGGTCCAGCCATCCCTCACACGGGTAGAAACTCAGAGAACTGTGTGTGTGTGTGTGTGTGTGTGTGTGTGTGTGTGTGTGTGTGTGTGTGTGTGTGTGTGCGTGTGCGTGTTTGTGTGTGTGTGTGTGTGTGTGTGTGTGTGTGACAGATAGGGACATGGTTGCAGCTAGGACATATTTATTGTTTTATTATATTTTTTGTGTGACCGGTGAGTCAAACTGAGATATGAATACTGATGAGTTAGGGGTTGGGGCAAGGAGAGGGGGGGTGTGTGTGTGCAGGTCGGGTAGGTGCAGAGATGCAGGCTAGGGCATATTTATTGCTTTATTGTCCGGGCCGTGTGTGTGTGTGTGTGAGTGTGTGTGTGTGTGTGTGTGTGTGTGTGTGTGTGTGTGTGTGTGTGTGTGTGTGTGTGTGTGTGTGTGTGTGTGTGTGTGTGCTTGTGTGTTTCTGCTGGCAGGGGTCTTAGTGTTTGGGTTAGCAGTTGTCATACAAACACAACAAAAGATGGTTGTGAATATGAAGTTTAAAAGAACATTAAAAAGTAGAGAGGGAACTTGGACTGCGGTACTGATATGGCTGGGTGTGTCACTGTCAGGGAGTAGGAAGAGCTGAGAAAGAATTATACAACGAGCAAAGTGAGGCTGCTCTGAAAGTGAACTGTGTGTGCGGGTGATCAGATCAGCTAGATACAGGCAAGACTCTCCTCCTGTGCACCTGCGTTATACATTTTCAATTGTAGATTAGGTTGTAGCAACCTCATGATGGGTACAGGGTGGGCAAATTCGAGTATCATGCCCGAAGTGGGTATATAAATATCTTAAACCTATGGATGTTACATTGAGCTTGGTGAATAGAATATCCAATATGCGATAATAGAAATAAGTCCATGCTCATAAGCCAATTTCACTGTACTGTTGGCATGAGGTGAGAAGATTTGAGATTCGACCTCATTTTGTGGGCAGAGTGAGTATAGCTTGTCCTCTCTGGGAAGCCAGTTCTGCCTCTCTCTATGGCTAGGCTATGCTCACTGAGTTTATAGCCAATGACTTTCTTCATTATGGATCAGTCACAGTGGTCTGTCTCTCTCTCTCTCTCTCTCTCTCTCTCTCTCTCTCTCTCTTTCTCCCTCCACACGCATAAACGCACACGCGCGCACACGCGCACACACACACACACATACACACACACACACACACACACACACACACACACACACACACACACACACACACACACACACAGGATAGAATGAGGGGTGATACCAGATAGATTTCTTTATTCCTCCTCACCATAACCTTCAATTCAGCCATTTACATGAGTTTCAGCAAGAAATGGGCTACCTGCACGTGAAACACATTATCATAATCAGTGATTAGGAGAAGAGTAAAAGCATACTCATTCAATTAAGATACAATTTAATATATAATTAATAAACAACTATAGATTAATGTTAACATGCTCAAAAGAAAGAGTTTGATCTTTATCAATTGATTAAAATCCTAATTCATCCATGCTACATACAAGAGGACTAAGAACAGAGAGGAAGAGATGAGGTAGAAAATAAAGTAAGCTATGTTGATGCGCTGGGCCACTTTGGTCCAGTAGCCAGGTTTGCCCTCCTTCCTCTCATTTCCAAACAGGGACAGCATTCGCTCCACCTCCTTCACTTCCTCCAGGATCAACAGCAACAGACGAGACTCACCTGTCCTCACACCAACACCAGTCTGGAGAACACCAAGAACAATGGATGGGTGAGAACATAACGTTATTGTGTTAATGAAGAACAATGATTCCAAGCTGAAGATCAATCTAGATACAATGTAAAATATCTTACCTCCTCTACCATGGGCAGCAGCTCACTCGGTGCATCTCTACCACCCGCACCACAGATACATGCACAGCAGGTCTGCTTACCCTCTGAAATGACAAGTTTGATGCTTAGACTAAGCAAATAAAATGTTTTATTTGACACATAAGCCAGAGTGGGTAGTACCTGTGTCACAGGTGTGGTCGTGGGAGTTGTCTCTCTTCTTCTCACAGTCATCCATGGGGGTGTGGTCTCTGTCTGCATCTGTCTCCAGGTGGGTGGAGTCTTTCTCCATCAGGTAAGTCACCAAGATGGTCTCCAACAGACTCAGTAACATGAATGCAAAGATCACTATGCAGTAGGTCGCTGTCAGGAGGGAGTAGAGTAAATAAACACACACACATACACACACACACACTCACACATACACACAAATACACACACACACACACACACACACACACACACACACACACACTCACACACACTCACACATACACACAAATACACACACACACACACACACACACACACACACACACACACACACACACACACACACACACACACACAACACACACAGACACACACACATAAAAAGCACCCAGGGAACAAAAGATCAGTACACAGCACATACAAAGCTTTGTGAGGTAGATAACAGAAGACAAGGACATGCACTGGGTACCTAGAGTATGAGACGGGTACCTATGTACCTATGAGAGGTGTCTTGTTGGACATGGAGGGCAGTATGTCGTTGAGTATGAGCATCATCACTGATATGGCCAGCAGCATCGTGACCTTGAAGCCCATCTTCTCTCCCCGCTGGTCGGAGATGAAGAAGGAGGACAGGTCCAGAATCAGGAAGAACAGGATGGGCAGCATGAAGTTGGTCACATAGAGGAGGGGCCTCCTCCTCATGGTGATCTGAGATGAGATGAAGACTAGACTGATACCAGGGTGCTGGTGGTCGGAACATGGCACTGGGTCTAAGGTAGGGTTGGTTTAGGGCATTAAGCAATAACCTAATGTGTGTTAGCAATATTATTGTATTATTGTGTTACTATTGTATTATGTTCTATTGTGTTTTTGAAGAGTAAGAATTTTCACTTGTCACTTGTTTGTGACATGGAATTTTCAGTTTGGCTGCCCATTTGACAATAATGTTCTAAAGATAGCATTACTGTACTGTATAATACCGTATAATATTCCAAACATAAGGAAACTACTAGAGAGTTACCCCACAGTACTGAACACATACCTCTTACATCTGTATGATTGCACTGTTATTTAGATTTGATTACCAGCTCCTCTTCCTATTTTTGCAGGGTAACACATCACACATCTCCTGACCCCAAAATACGTACTATGTATGTGATCTGGTCCCATTCCCCACGTTCAAAGATGAGCTTGCCCTCTGTGACTGATATGTCCAGGAAGTCCCACTCTCCCTGAGGCTGAATCAAGTCATGCGAGGTCTGCGTGATACGGGACGAGTTGGAGCATGGGATGAGCCGTAACTCCTTCCCTGAGAGGGGGGGTGGGGTGGGGTGGAAGGTGAGTTTTTTGCGTGGGAGAACAAGTGCATACAAATTGCTCAGGATATCTAATGCACACGCACGCACACACACACACACACACACACACACACACACACACACACACACACACACGCACACACACACACACGCACACACACACACACGCACACACACACTCCCTTACCCACGTGTATGAGGGAGCCAAAGGTGATGTTGCAGCTCTGTGTATCGAAAGGGAACTTGTGAATGTCCATCTTACAGGTGCTAACAACCTTCTGATCCTCCTCTAAGACGACATTCCCATTGTATGTCAGGTACAGGTAGGGGGTCCAGAGGTCCTTCTTGTGCTTCTCTGTCCTGACAGACACACACACACACACACACACACACACACACACACGCTATGTAATTGTAACATTAGCTGATGCACAACAACTCAACTATCCTAATACCTAATACTTACTGCCACATACAATATTGACTGTATGTATTGACTGTCCACCTCTACATATGCACTGTACACAGAGAATACAGCTGAACATACATGTTTGCTTAGACCCTTGAACACTATAATGGTGCTACAGTTCAGTTAATAACATTATAAAACACCTCTAACTGCTGTGCACAGCAGAGGACACCCACCACCAACATCAACCAGGAACATATGATCCTGAGCAAATATAGCCCCCCATAGACATGCACTGTGGCTGTAAACAATCAGGAGATTTTAGAGCGGTCAACAACACAAACAAAACTTGATCTGCTGTGTGCGTGTGTGTGTGTGTGTGTGTGTGTGTGTGTGTGTGTGTGTGTGTGTGTGTGTGCGCGTGTGTCAGGAGTTGCTCACATCTCATAGATGATGAGATCGGGTTTCCAAAGCAGGTCTTTGGGAACAGAGATTTGGGAGATCCCACAGAACTGAGAAGGATCCCAGGAGATCCGCTCGTTGTTCCATGTCTACCAGGGAAACAGGAGAGAAACGAGAGGTCAGAGATGGAGCTTGAGAAGGAAATGAGAGGATGAATGAAGGATGGGAAGAAGAGAGGAGAAATGCTAAAGAGATCAGACTTTTATCCAAAGTGAAAAACCCAGATCCACTACCAGAAAGAAGCACTCACCATTAATATCCAGATGAACGGAATGAAGGTCTGGGATTTCTCAATCTGGAAATACACACAGAATGTTACTAGGCAGCACTCGCACTCGCACACACACACACACACACACACACACACACACAAACTCACCACGGCTAGGATGGCGAAGAGGAATACATCCAGCTGTACTATAGTGGGGTGTGTGTGGTCTAACACAGGGCGGGTAGAGGTGTACACCTCATTACTCCTCGTTAGGTTCAGGTGATCTAGAACATCCTGGTAACTACAAACCCTCTCAGGGGAGACCCCACCTGCCAGGGAAGAGGGACACACATTTACATGTACATTACTTGGTATGTAATGGAATAAGTCGCATGTTAGCCACTCTACCTCTTTACTTCTGTATACACGTGAGAATGTTCATATTCTTTACATTAAAACCTTTGTTAAAGCAACAGCAAATAAATCTGTCACCAGCCTCTGTCTCTCAACAGATAAGAGGGTTTCACTGTGTACTGAACACTGATCTATTTTCAGCTGATTGTATTGTCAACTTCTGTAAACAAACATTTGGGTGGTGGGGCAGTAATGACATGTTTATAGTCCATCTTAAGGAGTCATTTTCTTTATTTCGATACTAGTTAGTAATTCTCTTTCATCTGTCATGCCAATTTTAACAATTTTTAGTGGCACCATCCTGTCCACTCTCCTAGCTTACTTTTCTCCATATCTGTCAGATTCATGCATGGTGACCCTTTGCTCAAGCATCTTCCAGCATCGCCATAAATGGTTTGCAATGGCTTTGAGCCAATACAAACACTTTGTCTGCAAATCGACAAAACATTCCAGAGAGGAAAAGTAGCACCAAAAAAACTTTTTTTCTTTGAACACCAACTCTGGTACAAGGGGAGATGATGGCATGAACCCTTTTCACTAAATAGCCTGATGCTACACTAACCTTCATATCTAAAAAAACAAACAAAAACTATGCTCAGCAGTAGGCTATGGTAAAGAGGCTATGGTAAAGAGGCTATGGTAAAGAGGCTATGGTAAAGAGGCTATGGTAAAGAGGCTATGGTAAAGAGGCTATGCATTCTAACAGTCGATTGAAACAAGCATGCACATAATAGGTAGAGCATCACAGTATAAACACTAGAGTCTAACTTACCTGAGAGGAAAAGGAGATAAAGGAGACCAAGCCCAAGCATGGCTGCATATGTGTGAGGTAGAGCAGGCAGAGAGTGTGTGTGTGTGACCAGGCTCCTACGTGTCTGTCTGTGGGTGTAAGAGTGAAGACCTGGTTCGCTGTGGGTTGTGCTTTAAGTATGTTAGAATGTGTGTGTGTGTGTGTGTGTGTGTGTGTGTGTGTGTGTGTGTGTTTGTCATCTCATAGTTTAAAGTTGCAGGGAGCAAGAAAAATGACAGAACCTCACAACCTAATTGGTCAGCCAGAGAGGTGTCAGACATAACAGTTCCCAACCACTATGACATACATCACAGCAATGTTTCTTAGGTTAATGGGGGAAGGGGGAGGGACAGGGACTGGAACAAGGGGACAGGTTGGGAGGAGTGGGAGGGGCAGGACATTGGGTTTACATAGTGTAGTCTGGTCAGAGTGCTGTGATTGGTTTATGGTCTGAGTGATAGGTTAGACCCTCCAAGGAAACTGACACAGGAGAGGAGGAAAGGACCCATCTGTAGCAACACCGAATATGGCCCAGGTGTCTGCTCACAGTGCCGCTTCTAAACAAGCAGTATCAGGTAGTGTTGAGTCAACATCATGTCAATATTACTGTGTGTGTGTGTGTGTGTGTGTGTGTGTGTGTGTGTGTGTGTGTGTGTGTGTGTGTGTGTGTAATAAATTATTAATTAAGGTTTAACAAAACCAACAAAAAAATCACCAGAACATTTTGCTCGTATTCACCCTGCTCTCAGAGATGGTTTCTAAATGCATCCCAGCTCTCTGTCTTGAAAGGGGAGAACTTGATTAGAGCGAAGATTAACCATCTGAAAGCATATTAATGGCATGCTGGAAAATTATCCAATTTAAACCCACTCACTCTTCAGCCCTCATTAGAGCAGGAACCTACCTCAGCCACAGGACTGAGATGGGAGAAATGTACATCAGAAAAAACTATGCCCTTTGAGGAAAACATTTGAATAACTCAGAGGTTGTGGTTTCCCGCAGAACTCACGTTACAGAAGCCACATTGAAACACGTTGTCGACGTTTTCTTAATTTGTGTGAGAAGATTTGGAGAATTGTGGCCATATGTGCATTCCAAATGTACTGTAAATATGCATTTTCTGTGTTCTTGAATCGTGGCCAAATAGCATCTAACTCATTTACAATATCTGCGCATTTTCCATTTACGGCAATATTGCATACTTCCAAAATCAATTACAGATTTTCTCACACATAAGAAGTAATGTCAACTGCCTTCAGTTAAAAAAAAACGTTATTGTTCTTTTGTTGAAATAGTGAATAATGGAGGATTGTGACCCATTCCTTAAATGTAGTTGAATAGTGTACTGTAAAGACTGTACTGTAGAGAGATTGATAGAGACACAGAGTAATCCTGTTGAAGGGTTCCAACTGTGAGATAATCCAATAGAATAGTCTTTACTATCAAACGTACGGTACACAGGTAGGCAGTCAATGGGTAGGCAGATTATTCAGGAAGGGGGTAGGCAAAGCAGGGTTTGGTACACAGGTAGGCAGTTCAAAAAGGCAGGCAGATAATATGATAAGGGGTAGGCAAAAAGGCAAAGTCAAAAACACACTCAGAGATAAAATTTAAAAAAAAAAAACAGGAATACTTATCACACAGTTATGATAGGACGTATGACACGAAGGTACAAAGACAAACTGGCAAAGAGACAGAGGAACACACAGACTAAATACACAGGGAAGGATGATGAGGAACAGGTGAAGCTAATCAGGGCGGGTTCGACAATCACACAGGCGGAAAACACACAAGGGCAGGTGGAGAAGTGTCTGAAACGAGAGACAAGGTGAGGAACACAAAACAAACAAGAAACAAAAAATGAATAACATGAACCAAAGACAAACATAAACTAAGAAATAAGGACGAGTTACAGATATTATGTATAAGGAAGAGGGTCTGTGGAGTGTCTTATACACACAATGGCTATACCTTAAATGGCACCCTATTTCCCAATAGGGCACTACTTTTGAACAGAACACCATAGTTGTTAAGTCGTGCACAATTTGGGGTCTAGGGTGTTATTTAAGGACACCACCAATTTGACATGTAAATCAATTATAGGAGTGTACTACACAACAGGGGGTCTGACCTAAACTGCCATGCTTACTCTCCAATCATGCACAGCAAAGTGTGTTGTCTAGGAAACAGCTAATGATGCTTTTCCACTGTCACTTTTGGCAGCGGTGCTTGGCCCAAAGCCTGAGACTTTTGTGTTTACATATCTGAGAAAAAATAGCCCAGGAGATTTTGGGGACTTTTCTGGGACATAGGCAGGGTTTGGGGTAGGCGTGTGATGTGTACAGTGCCCTCCTAATTTAGCCTATGGGACTGCTAATTGTATTTATACACAATATTATGTTTGCCCAGCTGCGGGTAAGCATCCGTTTCATGTCATGGGAAATATGGCTGGCACACATTTCCAAACTAAATAAATGCCTCACATTCAACCACACAACTCCTTTTGTAGTTTCAAAGTCATGTTACTTAGACATTTCAATTTGCTGGAGAAAAACATGAAAATTATTGACAGATTTATTGTTTCAGTTACAAGTAGTTGAGTAGCGTGAGTAGTAATGCGTTTCTGACGACGTAGATAGTTTGCTCCTCCCAGCTCTCCTCAAGTCCTCAGTATTAATTACCCTGGGTGGTGGAAACAAAACACCAAAAAAATGCCAGTGCTTGGGCCCCAAAAAGGTCTGTATATATACTATATACTATATTCTGTACAACTGAGCTACTGGTTGGCACGCTACAATACGCTGTAACATGATACAATATTCACCAACAAGTCAGTTCATTCTGCATAACAGGACAGTTTGAAGGGCTATCTAGCTATCCCTTTATTTTAGCTAGCTGCCCATTTTCCCTAGCTAGCTGCCCATATGATTCAGCTTGTTAAGAGAAATTAGTTAGCTAGCTGCCATTTTTGCCAGTTAGCTGCCCTGACAACCAAATTAGCTGCACTAAAAAGCCAGCTAGTTAACTAGCTGTCGGCCTAAAACTCAGCTGTCTAACTAGTTAGGTGGTATACAACTTAACTAGTTAGTTAGGTGGTATTTGTTCGCGGGTCATCTGTGTGAAAGGGGTATAAGATAAAAGGTTAGCTAGCTACAGTCGGTTGAATAAATGTTAAAACAGCATGCCATAGTCATGATGCTTAAATCAAAGCTTAAATAAATAGCTTAAACCTAGATGTTACGTTGAGCTGGGTGAATGGAATATGAATAACAGTCATCCAGTATGCTGTAATAGAAATAAGGGCATGCTCATATAAACAAATAAATTGTCATGCCTAATCTTGAACGGCACCAGCCGCCACTGATTTCACTGTACTGTTGGCATGAGGTCAGCATGTACCTCAGTTTCTGACTCATTTTGTGGGCAGAGTGAGCATAGCTTGTCCTCTCTGGGAAGCCAGTTTTCACAGTGGTCTCTCTCTCTCTACACACATGCAGACATGCACAGATTCAGCCACACACACACTGGATCCAATGGGTGATACCAGATAGATTTCTTTATTCCTCCTCAGCATAACTTTCAATTCGTTCATTTACATGAGTCTCATCAAGAAATGGGCTAACTGCACATGAAACACATGATCATAATCGGTGATTAACTGTACTGACAACCTGTCAATGCCATTGTATATAGTCATTCCATTGTGTACATTGCTTACATTGCTGTTTATACTGCTGTTTATATTCTATTCATTTTAAATGTATTGTTGCACTCCTCTGTGGCACTGTCACTTTTGCATTTCACTGCATACTTGTAGAGAAGAGTAACAGCATACTCATTCAGTTCAGAAAATGTTTTAAGGGCATTTCTGCTTTATTAGAGAGAGACAGTAGAGATTGACAGGAAGGATGGGTGAGAGATAGGGGGATGACATGCAATTGCATGACATGCATGGATATGTCGATGGCCATTATCAAATCAGGTACTTTGCGATAATATGGTATGCACCTTAGTGTGCTACGCCACTTAAGTGCCCGAGTTCAGATATAATTTAATATATAATTAATAAATAACTCTACATTACTGTTAACATGCTCAAAAGAAAGAGTTTGATTTTTATCAATTGATTAAAATCCTAATTCATCCATGTTACATACAAGAGGACTAAGAACAGAGAGGAAGAGATGAGGTAGAAAATAAAGTAAGCTATGTTGATGCGCCGGGCCACTTTGGTCCAGTAGCCAGGTTTGCCCTCCTTCCTCTCATTTCCAAACAGGGACAGCATTCGCTCCACCTCCTTCACTTCCTCCAGGATCAACAGCAACAGACGAGACTCACCTGTCCTCACACCAACACCAGTCTGGAGAACACCAAGAACAATGGAGGGGTGAGAACATAACGTTATTGTGTTAATGAAGAACAATGATTCTAAGCTGAAGATCAATCTAGATACAATGTAAAATATCTTACCTCCTCTACCATGGGCAGCAGCTCACTCGGTGCATCTCTACCACCCGCACCACAGATACATGCACAGTAGGTCTGCTTACCCTCTGAAATGGCAGGTTTGATGCTTAGACTAAGCAAATAAAATGTTATTTGACACATAAGCCAGAGTGGGTAGTACCTGTGTCACAGGTGTGGTCGTGGGAGTTGTCTCTCTTCTTCTCACAGTCATCCATGGGGGTGTGGTCTCTGTCTGCATCTGTCTCCAGGTGGGTGGAGTCTTTCTTTATCAGGTAAGTCACCAAGATGGTCTCCAACAGACTCAGCAACATGAACGCAAAGGTCCCTATGCAGTAGGTCGCTGTCAGGAGGGAGTAGAGTAAATAAACACAACAGAAGATCCCAGAAAAACTCCCTAGTTTCTATGGCAGTATGTTTTGGGTCATTGTCTTCCTGTATGATGAAGTGCCATCCAATGAATTTGGAGGCATTTGCATGTACTTGAGCAGACAACATGTTTCTGTACACTTCAGAATACATTCTGCTGCTGTCGTCAGCAATTACAATCATCAATTAAGACAACTTAGCCAGTTCTACTGCCAGCTATACATTCCCTAACATGAACACCCCTCAACCATGTTTCACATATGAGGTGGTATGCTGTTAATCTTGGGCAGATCCTTTTTTCTCCAAACTTTCCACTTTGCACTCATTCTGGTACATGATAATATTTATCTTATCTGTCCACAAGACCTGTTTGTGATTGCTGACGTCACCAGTGCTTTATTTATTTTTAATGAAGTTGATTTTGGCAAGCCTAAGATTGATGTTGTTAGGTCAATGTTTCAGATTTTTCAGCCAAATAAAGGCTTCCTTGACTTTCATTGACACCACTTTAGTTCTCATGTTGACAGACACCAATAGCAGACTCCAAAGGCAAACACAAAGCCTAGAATCAATACGAGACATTGACAGCTCTCTTATGCCTGCACAATGATGTGATGGAACACACCTAATGAACCAGAAACACCTGCCAAGCCAATTGTCCCATCACTTTTGGGTACACTGAAAAAGGGGGACTATGCATAAAAAGTGTTGTAGTTTCTGAATGGTGAAACCAATATGTACACAATACCATCCATTAAAAGCTGAGAATCTCTACTTTGACCTCACAGTTATTGTTGTTATTTAAAATCCAAACTTTTTGAGTGGAGAGCCAAAAAAAGACAAAATGCTTCACTGTCCCATTACTTACACAGTGCACTGTATGTAGCTGTGTGAGGTAGATAACAGAAGACAAAGACATGCACTGGGTACGAACAGTATGAGACGGGTACCTATGTACCTATGAGAGGTGTCTTGTTGGACACGGAGGGCAGTATGTCGTTGAGTATGAGCATCATCACTGATATGGCCAGCAGCATCGTGACCTTGAAGCCCATCTTCTCTCCCCCATCGTCAGAGATGAGGAAGGAGGACAGGTCCAGAATCAGGAAGAACAGGATGGGCAGCATGAAGTTGGTCACATGGAGGAGGGGCCTCCTCCTCATGGTGATCTGAGATGAGATGAAGACTAGACTGATACCAGGGTGCTGGTGGTCGGAACATGGCACTGGGTCTAAGGTAGGGTTGGTTTAGGGCATTAAGCAATAACCTAATGTTTGTTCGTGATATGATTGTATTATTGTGTTACTATTGTATTATGTGCTATTGTGTTTTTGGAGAGTTTCTTGCGAGTAAGAACTTTCACTTTTTTCACAAATTTTCAGTTTGGCTGCCCATTTCATGTAATGTTCTAAAGATAGCATTACTGTACTGTATAATACTGTAAGAATATTCCAAACATAAGGAAACTACTAGAGAGTTACCCCACAGTACTGAACACATGTCATACATCTGTATGATTGCACTGTTATTTAGATTTGACCACCAGCTCCTCTTCCTATTTTTGCAGGGTAACACATCCCATTGTTCTCAGTCTCCAGACCCCAGAATACGTACCGTGTATATGATTTGGTCCCATCCATCAAAGACGAAGTCGCCCTTTCTGACTGATATGCTCATGAAGTGCCACTCTCCCTCAGTCTTAATGGTCTTTTCAGATCTTTCCGTGTTACGGGATGAGTTGGACATTGTCTTGATCTGTAAATGTTTATCTGGGAGACAGGGGAGGGAGGAGAGAGTGGGGAAGGGGGGGTGGAAGGTGAGTGTTTGTGTGGGAGAATAACTGCATACAAATTGCACGAAACCTCTGTCTACTCCGGATATCTAATGCATGCAAACACACACACACACACGCACATACACACACACACGCACACACACACACACACACACACACACACACACTCCCTTACCTATGTGTATGAGGGAGGCAAAGGTGAGGTTGCAGCTCTGTACATCGAAAGGGAACTTGTGAATGTCCATCTTACAGGTGCTAACAACCTCCTGACTGGACTCTAAGATGACAGTCCCATTGTGTGTCAGGTACACATAGGGGGCCGAGAGGTCCTTCTTGCTCTTGTCTGTCCTGAGACACACACACACACACACACACACACACTATGTAATTGTAACATTAGCTGATGCACAACAACTCAACTATCCTTATACTTACTGCCACATACAATATATCTATTGACTGTCCACCTCTACATATGCACTGTACACAGAGAATGTCTCTTGAACACTATTCTAGTGCTATGGTTCAGTTAATAACATTATAAAACACCTCTAACTGCTGTGTACAGCAGAGGTCACCCACCACCAACATCAACCAGGAACATATGATTCTGAGCAAATATAGCCCCCCATAGACATGCACTGTCAACAATCAGGAGATTTCAGAGCTTTCAAACTTTTTTATACTGTGCACGCGTGTCAGGAATTGCTCACATCTCATGGATGATGAGATCGGGTTTCCACAGCATGTCCCCGGGGACAGAGATCTTGGAGATCCCACAGAACTGAGAAGGATCCCAGGAGATCCGCTCATTGTTCCATTTCTACCAGGGAACCAGGAGAGAAACGAGAGATCAGTCAGGACACTTATGTTGGTTTAATATTGTTTGATGAAAAATGGTCGTGTAATTGGATGGCTCCGCTCTGTGTAGCTCCCCGCCTGAAGTATAACAACATAAAATACAATAATATAAGGCAGGGAGCCCATAACTTCTCAAACCCCCTGTAGGTAGGTTAAATACAGAGTGACCGAGTGGGTGGAGGCTGGGGCGGTGGGTGGGACGACCAACAAGTATAACTCTCTTAGCCAGTGGCGATACACTGTTTAACCATGGTGGAGTGTTGCATAGCTCTGCTCTTTTAAGCCTTGTCCCATGAACATGTGAGGTGTTTGCATACGTGAGATCAGCTGTCCGTCACCTGCCTGAACTTACATAAACTTCATAATAGGAGGGATCAGAGATGGAGCTTGAGAAATGAGGGAATGAGAGGATGAGTGATAAAGAGGAGAAAATAGAGGATGGGAAGCAGAGAGGAGAAATGCTAATGGCCAGATATCAGACTCTTTTCCAAAGTGAAAAACCCAGATCCACTACCAGGAAGAAGCACTCACTATTATTATCCAGATGAACGGAATGAAGGTCTGGGATTTCTCAATCTGGAAATACACACAAAGCAGAATGTTACTAGGCAGCAGCACACACACACACACACACACACACACACACTCACTTGAGCACACACACACACAAACACACACACACATACACTCACCACGGCTAGGATGGCAAAGAGGACTACTTCCAGGTTTACTACAGTGGGGTGTCTGTGGTCTAACACAGGGCGGGTAAAGGTGTACAACTCTTTATTTTTCGCCAGGTTCAGGTGATCTAGAACATCGTGGTCATTACAAATCCTCTCAGAGGAGACCCCACCTGCCAAGAAAGAGGGACATACATTTATGTAATGGAATAATCTATAGGCAGAGTTAAATCTATAGGCAGAATTATAAAATTATAGCTACAGCATAATATCATGGAATCGTGGAGATTAATCATATTGCAAAGCCTTATATTGTATTGAGGTGTTGAACTTAGCCGATTTGAAAATTGCATGCAAATGTCACATTACATGTATAACATATATAATGTTATCGGACAACATCAAATGCTTAATGTTTGGACTTCAGATAATGTCACTGAAGAGGGAAACATCAATTCTGCCCCCCTTCTTGGGATCCCTTCCCCTGATGGGCCAAATGCCTGTGATCTCTCTGTGATGTTTACAAGCCCTTGGATTGTGTTGAATCTGAGGTGTCATTGGTGTCAGGATTGATAAGATGATGTCTGATTGGTTCTCCTTACAAACAGCTCTTGATTTGAATACTATGATTGGAAGTCAGGTATAAAACAGAATGTTGAGGAACAGATTCTGTCTCTTTGTTTTCTGGTCAGAGGTCCCAGCTGTTGAACTGTCAGTACAATATCAGACCATGTGGTCTGTCGTTTCTCCCTCTGTCTCTCCCTCTGTACCTCTCTCTCTCTATCTGTCATTTACCATGAGGGTAGAATGTAAAATGTTTTTATGTATTTTATGTATTTGCCTTGTAATAATTGTATAAGTTTACAGTATTATTAAAGTGACTACTGCAACGTATTCTTGGCTGGGCTCCCCACCTCCGCTATCAGACCTCTGCAGCTCATCCAGAACGCTGCCGCCCGTCTGGTGTTCAATCTCCCCAAGTTCTCCCATGTCACCCCTCTCCGTCGCACCCTTCACTGGCTCCCGGTGGCAGCTCGCATCAGATTCAAGACCCTGGTGCTCGCCTACCAGGCGGCAAAGGGAACAGCCCCTCCCTACTTGCAAGCAATGGTCAGCCCCCAAACCCCTGCCCGATCACTCCACTCTTCCACCTCGGCTGGCCACCTGGCACCGCCGCCTCTATGTGAATGCAGCGGTCGCGCTACTCAGTCACCCCCCCCCCCCACTGTCCTGGTACCCCTAGACTCGCTGCAAGGGAGTAAAAGTGAGAATGGAAGGCATAGCAACACAAGCTTCACTTGTCATGCACCAGAATCAGAATGGACTTTGCGATGGGGGCATTGCCTCATCCAGGCTTTTTAGGGATTCCCCGAATGAATTAGCAAGTGAAGTTGACTTCTTATGTTGACTCTGAGCTCATTTGGAGAATCAGACTTGAGCCCTAGTCTTAACTGAGTGTTAATCAACTTCTGTATACAAACATTTTATTAGGGGACAGTGGGTAGTAGGGCAGTAACTCATTATGTTGATGTTTATAGCTGATATTATGGAGTCATTTCCTTTATTTAGATATTAATCTGAATACATTTTCTCTCATCTGTCATGTCATTTTACCTGTCAAATACAGCCAAAAGAGTGTGTCCTTGCATGACATAGTGGTACCATCCCATTCACTCTCCTAGCTTACTGTTCTCCATATCTGTCAGATTCATGCATGGTGACTCTTTACTCAAGCAAGTCCCATCACCATAAACACTTGACAATGGCTTTGAGCCGTAACTAGCACATTTAAAAGAGCAAAAGTAGCACCAACAAAACGTTTTTCTTTTTTCAATGCACTTTGAACACCATCTCTGGTACAAGGGAAGATGATGGCATGAACCATGTTCACCAAATAGCCTGATGCTACACTAACCTTCAAAACTCAAACAAATCCACAAAAACCATTCATATCTACAAATAGAAGAGAGAAAAAACAACATGCTCAGCGGTAGGCTTTGCTTATTTTAGAGCAAGAGCATGCATTCAAACAGTCAATTAAAACAAGCACGCAACATAATAGGTAAAATATCATAGTATAAAAACCTGAGTAACTTACCTGAGAGGAAAAGTAGATAAAGGAGACCAAGCCCAAGCATGGCTGCATATGTGTGAGGTAGAGCAGGCATGTGTTTGTGTGTGTGTGTGTGTGTGTGTGTGTGTGTGTGTGTGTGTGTGTGTGTGTGTGTGTGTGTGTGTGTGTGTGTGTGTGTGTGTGTGTGTGTGTGTGTGTGTGAAACTAGAGTGTGTGTCTCTGCTTGGTTATGAAGCCAGGCTTCTATGTGTCTGTGGATGTGCCGGACAACCCCTTTCAAGTGAAGCCCTGGATCGCTGTGGGCTGTTCTCTAAGGATGTTAGAATTTGTGTGTACGTGCGTGCATGCTTGTGTGTGTGTGTGTGTGTGTGTGTGTCTGTAGTGGGGGGGATTAATGTCATCTCATAGTTTAAAGTTGCGGCAGCCAGACAGACATTACAGTTCTCAACCACTATGACAGCTGAATAATTGGGAATAAAATCACACTGAAGAATAGAGGACGGGTTAAGAATAAAAACACACATTTATAAGTACAACTTCGGACGGTAATGGACATGATGAAGCGAACTCAACACTAGTGGCCACATTAACATTATATGTACAGTACCAGTCAAAAGTTTGGATACAAACTTCTCAAGAGTGTGCAAAGCTGTCATCAAAGCAAAAAGTGGCTACTTTGAAGAATCTAAAATATAAAACATATTCTGGTTTGTTTAACACTTTTTTGTTTACTACATAATTCCATATGTGTTCCTTCATAGTTTTGATGTCTTTAATATTAATCTACAATGTAGAAAATAATAAAAAATAAAGAAAAACCATTGAATGAGAAGGTGTGTCCAAACTTTTGACTGGTACTGTATATTAAATATATATATTATACATTATATATATAATATCTGACTTTCATGGTTAATAATGATTAATAATGCTTTGTTCACCCCTGTGTGACAGGCAATCGATCATATTGGATCCTCCATTCCATTAAGAGGCCAATATCTGAAGCTGAGTCATCAGCTTCAGTTAATGATGCATGTGAACATTAGACATTAAATGTAGACATTATCTAATGCACAGTGTAAAAGGTATAGTACAATTACGTTTTACATTCATGGCATTTAGCAGACGCCTTTATCCAAAGCAACTTACCACAAATACATTTGTCTTCTTCGTACAATAGCTTATGAATTATCAATATCCAATTTGTTTATGATGTATCTGCTTTTATTGCAATCAAACTACAAAGGTGGGGCACCACTAAAGATTTGTCTCTAGCAGATGACCCCCTTGTGCTAGGCCATTTCCCCTCCCCCACACACACCTCTAACCCATACATCCCTCCCCTTTAAAGTAGAGGTAGAACACTGTATAGCTCCCACAGTTATGATACAATTGCCTAGCTATTGATTCATTCGATACGACATTCCAACGATCGTGCGGCAAACCCATTCGTCAGTATTGTACCACCTGTGAATCTTCCCAGTTATCAAACCCCCTCATTCCCTTCAGTCATTCCTTACCTGTTGTTTTGTGCTGTTTTATATTACTGTTTAGTTTGAAAATATGCATTTTCTGTACAACCAAACAGTGTCTAACTCAGTCCATATTCCATTTATGGTCAAATCGCGTACTTCCATATTCAATCATTGTTTTCCTTCACACACTGTAGGTAGTAGTAGTAGAAACGGCAACTGACTTTAGTTCAAAAAACTTTATTGTTCTTTTGTTGTTGTTGTCATTGACATTTTAAATCGGAATTCTACAAAAGTGAATGGAGGATTGTGACCCATTCCTTACCTGTAGTTGATAGTGTATTGTGAGTGATAGAGACACAGTGAGTATTCCTGTTGAAGGTTTCCCACTGTGAAAGGAGATAACTGAGCTCTGCAGTAGGCTGTATGATGTTATGTATAAGGGAGAGGGTCTGCGGAGTGTCTTATACACACAATGGCTATACCTTGAATGGCACCCTATTTCCCAATAGGGCACTACTTTTGAACAGAACCGCATGGTTGTTAAGTCGTGCAAAATTTGGGGACTAGGGTGTGGTTCAAGGACACCACCAATCTGACATGTAGATAAATGATAGGAGTGTACTACACAAGGTATTCTACAGGAGGGTGCAGACTGACCTAGACTACCATGCTTACTCTACAATCGCATCATGCACGGCAAAGTGTGTTGTCTAGGAAACAGCTAATAGTGCATTCAGTGTTGGTATCATCGTCCCTTTTTTAAGTAGTGTGTGTGTTTTTAAACCATTATTAATTTCACATATTATCATCCACATAATAAACAACACTGTTATTCTTTTAAACAAAGAAAACACACAACATGTAACAACATTAACAGGGGAGCTATACACTAAAACAAATAATACAAAATAAAATAAACTACTTTTTCAACAAATGAGAAAAAAAAGGTTCAAGTTGTCTATTAAATAGTGTTTTCTAGGGGAGTGTGAGTGTGGATAGAATGCCGGTCAACCACACTGGCCTAAAACGGATGGTCTGACTTTATAAATCCACAGTGTGGTCCAGCCATGAGTCCCTCACACAGGTAGAAACACAGAGGGGTGTGTGTGTGTGTGTGTGTGCGTGTGTGTCTGTGTCTGTGTGTGTGTGTGGAGTAGGGACAGTGATGCAGCTAGGGCATATTTATTGCTTTATTGTCTTTGTTGTATGACCAGTGAGTCAAACTGAGATATGAATACTGACGAGCTAGGGCAAGGAGAGGAGGGGTGTGTGTGTGTGTGTGTGTGTGTGTGTGTGTGTGTGTGTGTGTGTGTGTGTGTGTGTGTGTGTGTGTGTGTGTGTGTGTGTGTGTGTGTGTGTGTGTGTGTGTGTGTGTGTGTGTGTGTGTGTGTGTGTGCTGGCGGGAGTCTTAGTGTTTGATTACCTGGGGGTAGGTTCAAAGTCAGGGGAACATTCTTATGTAGTTAATGACCCAAAAACAAATATCTTACATTCTCCCCTTAGATTTACACATCTGCAGTTGTCATACAATCTAAGAAACTTTGTTTCTGTCTCTTTTTTTTTCTGTTTCCTTTTCATTCTGCCATTCAGTATCTCCACCATTTTGGGTCAAGTTCACCATGTTGGGGCAAATCCACCATTTGGGGTAAGTCCTGCTTCCCATTGTTGCTTATGACCAGAGTCACATTCAGACCAGGGTGTCGATAGATAATTGCTGAAAACAGTAGGATTGAGAGTAGACATCAGAGTGATGCATGCAAAACCGGGACCAGATTCTCCTGGTCTATGGAGTGGATTCCGTCAGTCCAGTCTGGTAAGGTAGTCTGGTGTAGGTGACTTTTGTTTTTATAGTGTTCAACCACTCGTTACATAAAATACAGAGACACATTGATACTAATAAGATTGCAGATCACAATAGCCCCTGATTGGTTGGTTTGTATTGGAGAGGAGAGGAGCAGCGTGCGTCAGGGTCACATAATGTCACACAGACACAAAGATGACAGGTGACTGGTCTTAATCAAAGGCAGACCAGGTCAATCAGAATCTGAGCGGTTTCTGGGATAGGGACTGGGAGGACTGGGAGAGAGAGCTAAGATAGAGCCAGATGAATCCAGTACAGCAGTAGAACACAAGATCTTCAGTATGACGCGATGAGCTCAGAGGTAGGGAAAGTGGTCTCACTCTGGTCCTCTTGTTTAAATCCACCTCTTCACACTCTTTCAAGAGTTCAGTCCTATCGCTAGACAGATGATCATATTTAGTCCACAGGAAGGAGAGAGGACAGGTGTGTGTGTGTGTGTGTGTGTGTGTGTGTGTGTGTGTGTGTGTGTGTGTGTGTGTGTGTGTGTTGAGGTGGTGTGTTGACAAATGAGGGGTTCCTTGGTCAGTGGGGAAAAGATCCAGTTGTGCTGCAGTATGGCAGGGTGAGGGGCTGGAACTGGACAGGTAAGCATGTATGTCTGTGCAGGCACCACGCATGCCTGTGTATATGTATGTACAGATCTGTGTGTGTGTGTGTGTGAGTGTTTATCTATCTGAGTATACATTTGTGTGTATCTACATGTATATGTATCTGTGCTCCAATGTGTGTGTTAGACAATGAGTGGCCCGCGGCGGGGGGTGTGCTGGGGACTCTGGCCCTCTCTAGTCTCCAACCCCTCCTCCAGGTTAATGTTACTGGCCGAGGCATGGTGGGGGAGGGGCTCCAAAACCGGCCTGTACCCACCCAGATACCTTATACCTGAGATAGATAGATAGAGAGTAAGAGAGAGAGAGAGAGAGAGAGAGAGAGAGAGAGAGAGAGAATATGGCATTATAGCACAACAGTGTCAGTGTCAAACCAGTATTTGCAAGGCCCTTCTGGTAAGGACTGTGCTGTTCTTTCGCTATGGAGCAAGTGATTACAGTATTAAACTACTGTACTACTAAAGCCTGCACACAGACTACTTGGGGTGGATCTCAATAGTCTAACTTGGCTTCCCGGACTCATCTCCTTTCCTTCATCTGCACTGATGTGAAAAAAAACCTGGACTATAAACCCTGGAAGCAAATACCTGGTAATAATGCACCATAAAGCTTTCACCTATCCAGTTGTTTCAGTGCAGGTGAAGGAACCCTACTGAGATGCAGCCCTGGCCTACCAATCTTGACAGAGAGATGGGGGGTGAAGCTCGGGTCTCCTGGGCTGCATGCACATAAAAGTCAGTGACTAACACAAGGGAGTACAGTGCCTGCTGCCTCTACCTGATACAGCTAAGAAAGAGATGTCTACATGCATATCTCTGAAGCACAGAAGGTTGCCAAAAAGTTCTGCATCATCAGACTGGAGACAGATTTGGACCTGGGACACCAGGTGAGGCCAGGTCATTCATTCATTAGCTGGAGCGATTGAGGGGCAGGAGGAACAGACCCAACAGCCATACAGTACCTCTAGGTGGGAGTTAACAGGGTGTGCAGAGAACACCCTTTAGTTCCTGTCCAGCACTAACCTGATTCAACTCGTCATGGTCTTGATGATGAAGAGTTGATCAAGCTGAATCAAGTGTGCTAGTGCTGGGCTGAAACTAAAGCCTTCACAGCCTGTAGCTCTCCCAAGGCCAGGGAGGGGGACCACTGATGTTGGACTCCATGCTATGCTATTAGCTATGGCTTTCACTAAACCAGGGTAGGTCGTGAAGAGTTGAGGGATCTAGAACGTGACCCTGTGTTAATAGTGAGTGAGGAACGTCTGATCTACCAGCTAGCCACAGCTCCATACCTATTCCTCAATGTGCACAGGGCACGAATCCTCATCTGTCCATCCGAAAGAGAGTGGAGGGAGGGAGGGAGAATATCCAGAAGGAGACAGAATAAGATGAAATGATGGGGAGAGGAGAGAAACACAGAGAGATAGAGAGAGAGAGAGAGAGAGAGAGAGAGAGAGAGAGCAGAACACATTTACGGCACACAAAGAGTATCCATCAGACAACATCCACAAAGAAAGGATCCTGCAAGGGGGCGCAAGGTTGCTAGGGATGATGGGATAGTAATAGTCAGGGGGAGGAGCAAAGGCTTGGTTGGTGACTCTGGGCCCAAAGACTTACATCAAGGAGTCACACCGTACAGAGTAAGAGCTAAAGATTTATTTAGCCTACATGAAAATCTTCACCTCAACATTATCATTGATGAAACAGACTGTTAACAGACTGTTCAATCTAGTCGATTTAAATCCAAACTATTTGGGCAACCTGGATTGTGAAAACCTTTAGCTCCCCTCCCAGTAACCCAGCCGACATAATGAGATAATACATCAATGAAGCGAGGGAGGAGCTGAGGAGAGGGAGAGCAGGATGGAGGGAGAGATGGAGGGGTGGAGCGATGAGTCGCAGATGTTAAGCAAAGCGGCTCGGAGCTGGCAGACACTGAACATGAACTTGAAATCTGGGATGGACCGAACACAAACACACACACACACACACACACACACACACACACACAGACACACGCACGCACACACACACACACACACACACACACACACACACACACACACACACACACAAACATTTCCACAGTCTCACACACACAGGCACAGGAGCTTTCGCTGGGGAAGAGGAGGGAGAGAGTGCAGAGCTACCCACTACTGATAAAACAACAACCAACCACAACAGCACTAAAAGGGTAGGGATGAACAGAAGAAGGAAGTTCCAAGTTTCCTGCTCTCACTGCTAGGAAATGTATGCTCTCTATTGTGTGGTATGCATTAAAAACCTCATCCTGTGCCTCCCTCCTCACTCTCCCGAGCCTCTCCCCTCGCTTACATTCAAATTGTTTTGCTCTTCTTCCTTACTTTATATTTTTTGCCAAAATCTCACTTTTTCTCCACTCTCCTCTCCCCCTATCTTTCCCTTTGTATCCTCATCTGTCCATCCGAAAGAGTGTGGAGGGAGGGAGGGAGGGAGGGAGAATAACCAGAAGGAGACAGAATAAGATGAAATGATGGGGAGAGGAGAGAAACACAGAGAGAGAGAGAGAGAGAGAGAGAGAGAGCAGAACACATGTATGGCACACAAAGAGTATCCATCAGATAACATCCTGATCTCCAGCCTGAGTAAGTCAGTTTGATCTTGTTTGTAGTCAGTGTGCTATTAGGAGTTGTTTGTTTTTTCAGTGGCTATCCTGCCTCTCTAATCAGAGTGCTATTAAGAGTTTTTTTGTTTGGCTATCCTGCCTTAAGTAGTTTCTATTGGAAGCCATCTGATTGAAGTCAATTAGCTGTGAAGTGCTGTCAATCTCCAGTGGGAGGGCACTCCTGCTCACCCTGGACCACGACTAATACATTTGGGATTGAGTGAGTGGTGAAGCCTGATTGGTCGTTAACTGATCGTCAGGTGGGAGGGGATGCCACCCTGGTAGCCATCAGCAATCACAGAATCTGCATTTATTTTGTAACGAGCGCAGAGCGACAGCCTCCTGACACGAAGACTCAAGACACGAAGACATAGGAGTCTATCTGTGGAGTCAGACTCAAGACACAAAGACATAGGAGTCTATCTGTGGAGTCCATCGAGGAAGGCCTGAGAGGAAGGCCATACTACTAAGTATTTTTATTCTATCTTGATAATTTCTTTATTACCTCGAGTGTATTGTTTATACTTTTCCCACTAACCCTCTCCCTCTATATCGGCAAAAAATCACAATGTGCTTTCTCACATCGACGCTACACCTCCACTCGCAACCCTCACTCCGCTCCTCCACCTCGGCTGCCCGCCTGACACCGCCGCCTCTACGTGGATGCAGTGGCCGCGCTACTCAGTCACAGCTTTTCACTGTCCTGGCGCCCCGCTGGTGGAAGGAGCTTCCCACAACGGTCAGGACTGCAGAGTCACTTCCGATCTTCCGCCGTAGATTGAAAACCCATCTCTTCAAGCTACATCTTAACAGTCCCTCCTAAAGACCGCTTTACCCTCACTACCCCCTCTATACTAACCCTAACCCCGAGACCTCATCTCCCCTGTTACCCCCCTGTACAAGTTCTCTCCTGCTAATAAAATATATATATTTTTTTTTTTTTAAAAACTAGCCTACTGGCATTACGACTGCCAATGGCCCCTGGTGTGAGCATTGATTATTTTGTCTTATGATGACTGTTGGATAGATGATTCACTTACTGAAACAAATGTATTTGTTGTACGTCACTTCGGATAAAGGCGTCTGCTAAATGCCGTAAATGTAAACAAAGAAAGGACGCAAGGTTGCTAGGAATGATGGGATAGTAATAGTCAGGGGGAGGAGCAAAGGCTTGGTTGGTGACTCTGGGCCCAAAGACTTACATCAAGGAGTCACACCGTACAAAGTAAGAGCTAAATATTTATTTAGCCTACATGAAAATCTTCACCTCGACATTATCATTGATTAAACAGACAACTGTTCAATCTATTGACCTAATCTATTTAAATTTGTCGATTTACAGTTGTGGTCAGAAGTTTACATACTTGTAAAGAACATGTATGTCATGGCAGTCTTGAGTTTCCAATCATTTCTACAACTCTTTTTTTTCTGTGATGGATTGATTGTGGCACATACTTCTTTGTCACAAAAAACATTCATGAAGTTTGGTTCTTTTATGAATTTATTATGGGTCTTCTGAAAATGTGACAAAATCTGCTGGGTCAAAAATATACATACAGCACCTTGAATTATCAATTTTGGTGATGTAGAAAGTTGTGTCAATCAAATTTGCTTTGTGGCATGGCCTCTTCACTTCTTATGAGTGATTATGATTGACTACTGCTGGTGACTTATTTCAGCCCATTTAAATAGGGCTCGTTTGATACACTCATTACACTCAGCCAAAAACGCTACAATGGGAAAGTCTAAGGAGCTCAGCACGGATCTGAAAAAGCGCATCATTGACTTGAACAAGTCAGGAAAGTCACTTGGAGCCATTTCAAAGCAGCTACAGGTCCCAAGATCAACTGTGCAAACAATTGTTTGTAAGTATAAATTGCATGGCACAGTTGTGTCACTGCCATGATCAGGAAGAAAACGCAAGCTATCACCTGCTGCTGAGAGAAAATTGGTCAGGATGGTCAACCAAGAACCACCAAAAAGCAGGTCTGCCATGAATTAGAAGCTGCTGGAACACAGGTGTCAGTGTCCACAGTCAAGCGTGTTTTACATCGCCATGGGCTGAGAGGACTGCACCAATTCTGTCAAGAGGAGTGGTGAAAGATTCAACCAGAAGCTTGCCAGAAGCTTGTGGATGGCTACCAAAAGCGTCTAATTGAGGTGAAAATGACCAAGGGACATTTAACCAAATATTAGCATTGCTGTATGTATATTTTTGACCCAGCAGATTGTCACATTTTCAGAAGACCCATAATAAATTCATAAAAGAACCAAACTTCATGAATGTTTTTTGTGACAAAGAAGTATGTGCCACAATCAATCCATCACAGAAAAAAAAGAGTTGTAGAAATGATTGGAAACTCAAGACTGCCATGACATACATGTTCTTTACAAGTATGTAAACTTCTGACCACAACTGTAAATCCAAACTATTTGGGCACCCAACCTGGATTGTGAAAACCTTTAGCTCCCCTCCCAGTAACCCAGCCGACATAATGAGATAATACATCAATGAAGCGAGGGAGGAGCTGAGGAGAGGGAGAGCAGGATGGAGGGAGAGATGGAGGGGTGGAGCGATGAGTCGCAGATGTTAAGCAAAGCGGCTCGGAGCTGGCAGACACTGAACATGAACTTGAAATCTGGGATGGACCGAACACAAACACACACACACACACAGACACAGGAGCTTTCGCTGGGGAAGAGGAGGGAGAGAGTGCAGAGCTACCCACTACTGATAAAACAACAACCAACCACAACAGCACTAAAAGGGTAGGGATGAACAGAAGAAGGAAGTTCCAAGTTTCCTGCTCTCACTGCTAGGAAATGTATGCTCTCTATTGTGTGGTATGCATTAAAAACCTCATCCTGTGCCTCCCTCCTCACTCTCCCGAGCCTCTCCCCTCGCTTACATTCAAATAGTTTTGTTCTTCTCCCTTACTTTATCTTTGTTGCCAAAATCTCACTCTTTTCCCACTCTCCTCTCCCCCTACCCCTCTCTCTTTCCCTTTCTACCCCCCCCCCCCTCCCTCTGCCCCATGCCCAGTCCTCAGCTCTCATTGGTCCATGTTCGGTAGGTTGCCACTCACCGGCGAATCGACTGTCGGAAGCCTGCTCATTGTCCAGCCCCCCCAAAGAGGGCGTGTCACAGAGGGCGACGCCCTGATTGTTATTGGCCAACTCTGGACACCTGCTCCGCCCACCTGCAAGCGAGGGCAAAGGTCAAACAAGAGCAGCCAGGCACAGCGGGAGGGGGCGAGGGCAGGGGCGAGGGCAGGGGCAGGGGCAGGGGGGGGGGGGGGCAGGGGGGGGGGGGGCAGGGGATTTAGGGGTCAGAGGTGAGGAGTGAGGAGTGAGGAATGGATATGACAGTCGTGGGTCACTGGATGGCCATGGGAGAAAGGACAAGAGTGGCAATAATGTATAGTCAGAACTGTTGTGCAGGTGTGTCCGGTTCTTATTCAAGGTTGGGGTTGTGGTTAGGGTAAGGGCTGAGGTTAGCTATAGTCATTAAAATGGCATCAGTAGCGTTTCACTTCTGTCCTTTCTAGCATGGCGACTGTGTGTGTGTGTGTGTGTGTGTGTGTGGTTAGAGAACGGGGATTGGTTTTGCTGAGATGATTGGATGATTGGCAGGTGGCTCAGCAGGTACATGGGATGCAGACAGAAGCTACGTTAGCACACGGAGCTGGAGCAGATGCACACGCATGTGCATGCAAACACACATCCTACACGCACACACAGTGTACAGGTCATGGAGCGACAGGATTCCTTTGGTTTCACCATTAATTAAATGTGTTTATTGCGCAGTGTCAACAGGATCAGTCCAGAGCGACAGCCACACACACACACATTCACACACACACACACACACACACACACACACACACACACACACACACACGTGCACATTCACGTGCACACACACACACACACACACACACACACACAGAACACCACATGGCTACATAAACTCCATCAGACAAAATCTGATGGACATACAAAGGCATGACGTGAGCTTCAAACCCTGTCTATCTGACCTTGCAGTGCAGGAAGGAGAGGAGGCAAAGAGATGTGACTCACACTCCCCACCCACCAACCCACCCACCACCCACTTACACACACACACACACACACACACACACACACACACACACACACACGTACAAACGCACACCTACACACGCACAAACGCACACCTACACACACACACACACACACACACACACACACACACACACACACACACACACACACAAACTTGCACATGAGGGTGGCAGCTAAGCATTGCATGTGCATGCACAGCATGGCAAGCAGGACCACACTCATAAGCATTGGCAAACCATACACACACACACACACACACACACACACACACACACACAAAGGCTAAACTAAATACACACATGCAGATGCTAAGCTGAGCCGAGCATACAGGTGCAAACAGATGATAGGGTGTGGGAAGACATTCAAGGGATCATTTCAGTACGATGATGGTGATCAGTGGTGTTGTTTCAGGCAACATTATCATTTACAATGGGATGGCCCCATCTAGAGGTCATTGTCTGACATGGCACCCATATTGCCGTATATGGGGTACAGTCGTACAGGTCAATAGATGGTCATTGCAGAGAGGACAAAACTTAAAGTGAAATCTCATGAGCTGATAAGCAACTATAAACTATTTGTTTGAGTTAAGGTAAACTAATGGCTGAGATTGTAATTTCTCGGTACTTCTGTCCATTCCAGCAGGGCCACACAGTGACAAGCACAGAACAGAGGGAGGTGAGAGGTGTCAGGGGTGAAAGGTTATATAGTACATATATAGTTACCTTGCTCATGTGAAGGGGAGGGGCAGTCTTCCTCTGTGACATCATTGCCCTGAGGAAGAGAGAGAGAGAGAGAGAAAGAGACAGACTGTTAGATTCTAAAGTTACAGCAAACCATAGAACTGGAATAAGTATATCTATTAGTCCTGTCACGTCTTTGTGTGTGTGTGTGTGTGTGTGTATGTGTGTGTGTGTGTGTGTGTGTGTGTGTGTGTGTGTGTGTGTGTGTGTGTGTGTGTGTGTGTATTCACCTCTGAATCCTGCTCCTCTAAAACAGCAACTGAGAAGTTTTGCTCCTTTGGCTCGTTTGGCAGCTCCTACGAGAGAGAGAGAGAGAGACACACACACACACACACACACACACACACACACACACACACACACACACACACACACACACACACACACACACACACCACACACACACAGTGTGTGACAGTGAATGAGGGGTCTATATTTCGATTTTATTCAACACACTCTCCTCGATAAGCCCTCCTACTTCCTCTACCACTCTCCCCCCTCTGTTTTTTTCACCTCCCCTCCTTCACGATGCCTCCTCCCTCTCCTCCTTCTCCTTCTCTTCCTCTCCTCTCACTCTTCTACCCCCCCTGTCCTTACCTCCCCTTCCTGCTGTGAGGGCCCTCGGCTCTCCATGGGTGTGTCCTGGTTCTCCTCCCCCTCCCCGTCTCCCCCCTCCTCCCCCTCCACCTCCCCCTCTGCGCCGGCCAGGTAGGAGCCAGACATGGAGGACATGGTGTCTGTGCTGATCTGGGAGTGCTGAGAATGGGAGGAGGCCATGGACATCACAGACTGGGCCAGACTACTGCTCACAGGGTCTGAGAGAGAGGGGGGGGAGAGAGAGAGAGAGAGAGAGAGAGAGGAGGGAGGGGTGGCGAGAAGAGGACAGTAAAGGGTGAGGCTCAAAAATAGACAGTGACCTTTTTTGGCACAGCAGACACATCTACCCAAAGGCATTTGCATGTATGTGTGTGTGTGTGTGTGTGTGTGTGTGTGTGTGTGTGTGTGTGTGTACCTTCAGGGGAGGCGATGGTAGAGGAGAGGGGGGTGCCAGTGCAGGATGACTGGTCGATGGCTCCTGACGAGGACAGAGTCAAATTCTCACTCTCTGGAGTCACACCACACTGTAATGACAGGAACAGGAGAGTGAGACACACACACACAAATAAAATGCACACATACAGTATAGATACACACATACAGTATAGATAACACACACACGCACACGCACACTCACACACACACACACACACACACACACACACACACACAGACCTCCTGCTGGTCCACAGCTAGTTTCCTGCGGCAGGCCTGAACCTCTGATTCGCTGCAGGACTTCTCATCTTCCTCCTCTGGGAGCACAGAGGAGTTCTGGGATAGAGACCTGCATGGAGGCACACAACACAACACACCTTCGTAAGAAACCCACATCACTCTCGCCCCCAACAAAATACTCAATATACTGCAGACGTTAAACAGCCACAGGAACCAAACAAACGCACATGTAGCACGTTCAAGTGTGTACCCGTGTGCATGTGGACATGGCTGTTGGCATTAGAGTGTGTCTGACTGTCTGCATGCCTATGTGTCTCGATGGCTCTACAGTATATGCATGTGTGTGTGTGTGTGTGTGTGTGTGTGTGTGTGTGTGTGTGTGTGTGTGTGTATGTGTGTGTTTGTGCCTGCCTGTCTTCCTGTGTTTCCAACCCCACTCACTTGGAGCCGCTCTTCTTGAGTTTGAGGCCCTGGCTGGAGTTGGAGTGGTCCAGAGGGGAGAGGGAGCGCGCGGGGGCAGGGTGTGTCTCACTGCTGTATGGGGGCAGCGTGCCAGACACGTGGCCCCCAGACAGGTTCTGCAGGGGCGGGGCCGAGGGGGACGGGTTCAGGGGGCCATTCAACGCCTCCAGGAGAGACACAGCCTCGTAACCCGGGGGAATATGCTCCGACGCCTGGAGGAGGAAAGAAAAAGAGAGTGGAACATGTCTATAAAGAAGAAGAGGTGTCTTGCATGTATGTTGTGTGTGTGTGTGTGTGTGTGTGTGTGTGTGTGTGTGTGTGTGTGTGTGCGCGTGTGTATGTGTGTGTGTGTGTGTGTGTGTGTGTGTGTGTATTGCTGTACTGTAAGTCTACGTACGCGTCATGTTTGTGAACGTGTGTGTTATTGGTGAATGTGTGTTATTGTGGTACCGAGTGTTCCTCTGAGTCAGAGGTCTGGGAGGTGATGACGGGGTTAAACCCAGACGGAGAGAGAGGACTCAGCTTCTTCCTCATGGCTCGGATCTGCAGCAGGGCTCGGAATGCTGGGGGCGGGAGGAAACACTGTTTCATCTGACATTCATTCAATCAATGTGTGGATCTCAATAACCGAATGCTTAAAGGGGCAGTTCAGCCAACTGCTATGTGATGTTATTTATCGTCAAAATTGGTACAGTGCATAACAAAATTGCTTTATCTCTTGCCTACATTCATCTGGAAAACAGAGCATTCCGACTGGCAGAGCGTGGTAACATAATTGTGTTTTCATGTATTCACTGACTATTCAGCATGAACCTAACGTTACCCAACACACGATTGGCTACCGCACTAACAACTGCTACACTTCTGCCTATTAACCACCCAAAACTAGCGAGCCATCTCATTACCTCTAGCTCCGTGTATACCAAATGCTTGTTAGATTTATACCTAGTTAGGGCGCTTAGTGGCGTAGCACACTAATGCGCATACCACATAATCGCAAGGTTCCTGGTTCGATTCCGACCCTCGACCTACCTTGCATGTCATTCCTCCTCTCTCTCACCCATCCTTCCTGTCAATCTCTACTGTCTCTATCCCAATAAAGCAGAAATGCCCTAAAAACAGATTTACAGATTTATACCTAGCTAACTTTAGCTTCATATCGCTTAGGAACATATTTAGCGTTATTTAGCGTTATTTAGCGTTATTTAGCATTACAAGCGGCGTAACTCACGCAGTCTGCAGATGGGGCAGCAGTTGGCCTGGTAGCGGAGGGTGTCGGCGCAGGCGTTGCAGAGACACAGGTGTCTGCAGGGCAGTATGAGAGTGTCTCGTACGTCAGACAGACACACCACACACTCCGCACTGTTGTCGCTGATCTCATCATCCGCCACCTGGAAACATCCAATTCATATTCAAATGAAAAAAACACATCATGTCAATTCAAAGAGCCGTGCTGTGAATAGTATATAATAATATACGCCATTTAGCTGACGCTTTTATCCAAAGCAACTTACATTGCAGTGAGTGCATACATTTCAGTATATATGGTCCCAACGGGAATCGAACCCACAACCTAAGCGTTGTTAGCGCCA
>NC_139670.1:12379506-12484506 GCF_951799395.1 Argentina silus | reverse complement strand
TGATCCTGATATGTGGTTAGAGGCAGCTTCTACCTCAAGCTCCTCTGACTGCACAGTAAAGTCATCATGGTAACATTCACAATAGTCTGGTCTGAATCAACATGGCTGATCTGGCCGTCGTCCAACTTTCATGTACTCATATCATTGCAACAAAGGAGTACTTACGATTTATAAACTCAGTTAACTTAAAAATAAATAGATGGTACTTATCCGGAACAAAACGTTTTCTGTCACACTGATTGGAAAAAAAAATTCTGTCCTTGGTGTAATATTATAATAATATTATGATATAATATATAATAATGTTGAGACCATGAAAAGACCCCAGTCAACTAATATCAACACTTATATTTATTTTTTTGGAAATGGTTTGGCTTCTGTAAGTTTAAGAATCATTGCCCAATCTCTGCTAAACTTCTTTTTTCTCTGCTAAACACCTTTAAAGACTTGTTCTGGTAGATGTTTTCCATATGTTTGACCATCTTATCACTATTCTTATGATGGAAGATGGTTGAGAAATGTATTTATCACTTCATTTCCAAAAATACACACTCTTAGCTTTCATTTGACACCCAATTTGATATGCTCTGATAAATTTCACATTTTGTTCCTCATGGGTGCTTTTACATGGAACTGCCCAGTTACAAACTTCTGCATCAACATCCACACCAAGCACCACATCAACATCCTCATGCTCCAATAAATGGAGACTTCATTGTTGTTGAGTACAGTGGGGAAAGCAAAGCCAGCTGTCTTCTTCATTAGAGCGTACCGACACATATCCCAAAAACAGATTCTTAGGATTCTTCCCACACCGGTTGCAGACAAGAACGTTTTCATTTTGCAGAGGCTATCTCTGAGGCAAACTAGGTAGGCTAGGTGTCTATCTTGTATATTTCTACCTTTTCTTTCCCTAGTTTAGCTACATCATTGTGTACAGAATAACATTCAAATCCATAAATCATGCATTTCTGTGGGGGAGCCATTTAGTAATTATTTTACCATCATTTTGTTACCAGATGTAAATCCACTTCACTGACTGTAGCTCAACAACCAAAAGAGATTTTTTCAAACTCAAGGTATCATATTATATTTAACAATCAACTCTTTCTGGAGACATATTTGAATCTTGGTTTGGAGAAGATATTTAATAGAGGTTTGGGGAAACATGGTTAAAAAGTACAGTGGTACAGTAGTTTTACATAGCTTCTACACCGGGATGCATGAAGTACCAGTCAGCACAGTAATGTGTCCTGCTACACCAGAAATGTCAACAGTTGCGTGTGTGGATGCAGAATAAATATCCCACCCAGTCTGTTTCTGCAAGGAACGTCAAATGTATAAATTCCTCAGGTTGAGCTTGTTGTTTTATGTTGAGAGCCCTGTCAAATCTGAATATCTTCCCGAGATGTAGCTCCAAATATAAACGAGGACTGTATTTCGGTTTATCAGTTTGTTTTTCAAACACGTACCATCATGTTCTGCTAATATTAATGTTTCTATTACATTATCATAATATTAATCTGAGTGAATATGTTTTTAAGTGTCCAAAAAGCATTACAACCTCTAATTTCAGGCACTTTGTATGGGGTTTAGGTTTAGGTTCTAAAACATGTCCCCAATAACTCCAAAACATTTTATTTGGTGCCAAGTATTAATTTTGTATTCAGAAAATTACAAATGGTATGGTTCAGGCAAAAAAAGGCACAATTCACCCAATTCAGCCTATAGCACAGTGAAAAAAGAAGTATTGATTAAGATTACATTTCGTACAACTTGTCATGGCAATGTCAATTGTATAAAAACAGTTTTCAAGTGATTTTAAAGATTCTGACCCCATTGTGGGCTCTTGGACCCCATTTGGACCCCATTGGTTTTATCGTATAAATTATTAAAGTGTGTAAATTGTAAAACATATCATTTTCTGTTGTTATAATGATTATGAATGAAAGTGTAACTTTTTGAAAGATTGTGGCTTTTTTATGTTTTCAGTATTGGGGTCTGGCCAGACCCATTGGTAAAGAACTTATGCGAAATATGTTGGTCGTTTGAGGTTAAAGTAAATGTTTTGTTGGAAGTAGTCCTTGTGCATCGAGTTGTATGGTTTTAAACTTTGCTATCAAGGGTTTTTGTTTGACATACTCAGTCCCAGCAGTCACTCTGTTACCATAGAATTGGCCACAAGTAAGACAGGTGAGCCCAGCGTTCTCACCAGACACCTGATCCCAGGGAGAGGAACTAGTGCTGAGAGATCAGTTCCACCACGGACAAATCCCAGGCCACACTCTGACTCTGCTATAAATACTCTAAAAACGCTTCCTTCCTTCCTTCCTTCCTTCCTTCCTTCCTTCCCTACTTCCTTCCTCGATGTGATTATTGATCTGGCATGACTGGATAATAAAAGTATCAGTACATGCAAACGTACTGTTGTGAATCTGGGAAGTACCAGGATGCAGTGGGATGGTGTATGGGGTCCAACTTCCTGTCCTGAGGACAGTCAGACACACTCATCCCTGTACTACGGACATTAACAGAGGGTGAGACATTTCTGCTGAGACGGGATCCTGTTACACTGGTCGTCTCTCCGTCCTTGAATTATCAACCCCTCCACACTGGTCTGATGTGACCGTTGATCTTTATGTTATCTGTCTGAATCTTGCCAGGGTACATTCTATCTCGGATTCTCTGTGTAATATTAAACCCAATGTCTGAGCAGATGAAAAGTGGAAAGAAAAAAAGAAAATCCAATAGTTTCTGATATAATCGTCACAAACACGTCACTAGAGTCTCTGTAGGCCTACTTTATAAAGGGCCACTGATGGAAAAGGAGGGGTGCATCATGGGCCTGTTCTAAACCAACATTTCATCAAATAATGTTTCTACGTTGGTGTGTTTCAGTGTTATGCATGGCAACTTGAATATATCATTTCCATATGATTTCACCAAAACGGTTTAAATAGCAGAAACGCTGTGGCTCTCACACTGTTGCCACTCCGAAGCAGGATGCGGGAAGAAGCTGGTTGATGCCCTACGGTATTCTATAGGCCATGGCTTTTGGCTCACAGACCATTTTTATTATTTTTATTTATTTATTTATTATCATGCAACAAGAGTGAAGTAAAATCTCGTGGGATACCTGGGGCCTTACTCAAAGCCCTATTTCCTATAGCCTACATAGCGCATCACGGCATCACTTACCAGATTTCGGTGGATAACGGTACACTGAATTGGACGGAATGTCCACCTCTTCCACGCCTGCATTCTGTCTGCTAGTCAAAGCTCCCATTTCCAGTAAAATAAAAGCTTAAATTAATGAACATAACAATAACAAATTTGCTATTCTCACAACCTCACTATTCCATTTCATTTAATCCATTTCTTATAGCCGTTCCCATTTCTGTTCGTTGTATGTCCTTGGCTCTCTGCTTGCGGCGCCTGTGTTATGATCGTTCCGGGGATTAGTTGTTGTTCTTTGCTGCTTTTTCAAAGCCCCGTGGGGCAGTCGTGCCTTTCGATAGTTTGTTTTGAGGCAGAAAAGGCAGCAACCGAGTCCCTTTAAACGTATAGCGCTTTATCCATTCCCTTTGAGATGGATTCTCCGTGCGCTTCAATGCGGCGCGTTTCGGGGCCGCTTTGAGAGGGAAAGGTTTTCCTATGTAGAGCGATGGAATGGTGTGCCCAACATTTCTCACTCCCTCTCTCCTTTTCCTCGACCGTGCAGGGATGCTGATTGCTATCGGTGCTCGCTCCCTCCGTGCCCCAACTGTCAAAGACCGATTCTAATGGCTACCCATGACGTCAGGCACAAATCCGGACTATGGGTTTTTGCGCAGTACAATCCAGCAGCTCTTGGTTCGCTATAATGTGACCTTCCCCAAATGTGGGAACAGTTCACTGCAGTGCAGCACCAGATGATGTCTGAAAATAAAACATATGGGCCTAAACCAGCCTATCATGTTTCACTGGGCAGTTAAGCATAGCTATACAGACTTTGAATTTGAAAACATGCCATGACAATAAATCATGACGAGGGTGCGGGATTCATAATTTGTCGCCAAATCCTTTTTGGGTGATTATGGCACTGATCTATAAGGTAATATCTGTTTTTAAACGTTATTAGGCCTACACAAAATCATACAGGAGTTGGCAACAATATTGCAACCATTCATATGTTGCAACTTGTTACTCCAGTTCACTAGGGGGCGGCGTATCCTTGGTCAGAGCCATGTGGCATTCGATTAGGATAAAATGTGCGATAGCCCGTCATGTGACAACGCAAAACAGGCGAGGGCGGAGCAGCCTGGAGTGAAATCGACGCAGGCCTGGCGGGCTATGAATAGGCTACAGCAAACCCGCAACATACTACGTCCTTATCAAAGAGAAGCAGATAATGTGATATGTTTATGGGTGTATACCAAGGCAACCAGTTTACAAAAGAGGCTTTGATACTACATATGAATGCGCCAGGTAGACCAGAGTACTAAACGAACACCACTCCGGAACCCGATAGGCAGCAAAAAGGAAGCTTCGGAACCGCCATTTTACGTGTGAACTGCGCAGAGCCCAACGATCGAGGGGAACCATACCACAATAGACGAATTTCATAAAACTACGATTTGAATCGAAGAGCATATTCCTCCCGTCGTTGTCTTGTGTTTGTCTTATTTTGAATAGGTACAATGAGCTACGGAAGGCCCCCGCCCGATGTTGAGGGTATGACCTCGCTCAAAGTGGACAATCTGACTTATCGGACTTCGCCAGAGACTCTACGCCGAGTTTTTGAGAAGTACGGCCGAGTGGGCGATGTGTATATTCCCCGGGACAGGTACACCAAGGAGAGCCGCGGCTTCGCCTTTGTGCGGTTCCACGACAAGCGCGACGCTGAGGACGCCATGGACGCCATGGATGGCGCCTTGCTCGACGGGCGGGAACTGCGAGTTCAGATGGCGCGCTATGGCCGCCCACCAGACTCCCACTACGGGCGAAGAGGTGGTGGTGGGCCGCCCCGTAGATATGGAGGCTATGGGCGTAGGAGCAGGAGGTAAGGCCGGATCATTGTTTGCCTTTTGCAATGTGTCTGATACATAATTATAAAATCAATACATTTTTAATCTAGCTAATTAATCAATGTTGTTTGTGCTCTGTCCCCCACCAGCCGTTCCGCCAGCCCCCGCCGTCGCAGGCGCAGTCGTTCTAGAAGCAGAAGTCGCTCTCGCTCCCGTAGCCGTTCCCGCTACAGCCGCTCCAGGTCCCGATCCTACTCTCGGTCCCGGTCTAAATCCAGAACCCCTCGAAGGAGCAAGTCCAAATCCCCTTCGAGGTCTCGGTCCCGCTCCAAGTCCCGAAGCCGAAGCCCGCCTTCGAACAGAGGATCCAAATCCAGGTCGAGGTCTAAGAGTAGGCCTAAATCCCCCGAGGACAACGGAACTGAGTCTTAACCCGAACCCGGACCCAGTAAGACGGTATACAGGGAAGGGCAGGAGGGGTGCTTATTCATGACTACAGGTTGAACATTTGGCATTTCAGGAAAGGTTAGAGTCAGTGCAAATATAAAGGGGTACTGGTCTGCAGACATAGGCCTATTCAGAATATCAATTATCAAGGCCACAGAATCCTGTCTCTAGCGCTTTGCTATTGACGGGGGGAAATTGTCTGTAAGGTTATCTAGGTGGGATGGACAGGATAAAACTGAATTAGGCTGATCCTAGATATGCTGTATGTGCTCTAGTGAGCTCCTCTGGTTATAGTTGTTATGCCAGCGGCCTACATGTTTGAGGACTAAGTTAACTAAAGAACATATGGGACCAGACCAGGACTGAGGTAGTGAATCGTTTTTAGAGCAGTGCTCCTCAATCTTTGTCCTGAAGAGCTGCAGTGTAACCAAGTCCAGTGCTATCACACCTGACTCAGCCAAGCAATTCATCTTCAACACCTTGATGAGCTGAATTGGGTGCATTTCCTGCTGAGCTGGGACAAAAGCCTGCTGTACTGCAGCTCTCTAGGACCAGAGATCAAGAATGCTGATTAGGAGTATTAAAGGTTTGAGTTTCATTTTCTAAAGGTTTGGGGTGGGGTGTTCAAATTAAACGTTCACCTAAATGTGGAATTCTCTCCTCCAAGCTGCGGTGTCCTGTTTGCAAAGAGAGGAGTTGGGGGTGTGGCAGTATGAGAGCAGTTAGTGTGTGACCCGCCCATGTGACCTGCCTGTTGCTGAGGGCGATGGCGGTTGCTATGGAGCAGGTCGTCATGGCGGTGGTTCGGGCTGTCAGTGGTGTATGAGATGGTGGTGAGGTACGTTCACAGGATCACAGACTGGACACAGAACGCTGTACAGGTCTGTGCCTGTGGTTTCATTGGCCAGTCACAGGGGAAAGGACCCCCCAAGGTTTGTTGTCCAATGTGCCTTTGTGAAATGGAGAGTGGGGGCCCGTGGAGTGTGTGTGAAGAGACAATCAGGACAGTAAGGAACAAATGTCCTGCTGAAATTAAAGAAAATTCAGTTATTTTCCAAAAACCTGGAAACTGAAATGTTATTTGCTGTGACCTGCGGGAATATCAACTTGCAAGCCCTTGTTGGAGAGGTTGAAAGGATTTTGTTTTATGCATAGTTGAGGATGTGCTCTATGGCAGGCTAATTTCTGTTCAAACCATGAGCTTGTTGTTTTGCTGCGTCTAACACATGTTGTCTTGTCTTTTTTCCATATTTCAGATGATTGAGACTTCGCTGTGGACGCCAGCAAGAGCGTAGTGGTCTGCAAGTCGACCCCTCTACACCCACTGATTTCTGACCAAAAGGTTATTGTAACTTGGTCTAAAATGTTTTAAATTCTATATATATATATATATTTGATTTCAGTTGCCCAGAAAGACTGTACTTTTATTTACCAATGCAATGTTACTCCATTGAACTAGGGCAAACTACATGTTGAAAGGGTTTGGTGAGGTAATCATTTCTCATTGTTAGAGTTTGTGCATATGGATTTGTACTTGTATAGTTAGTTACTTTGTTGACATTGAAGTACCTTTTTTATTTTTATGAAGGCTCTTATTAGTTTATTCTCAGAAGAATGCAGATGTTTTTTTTCCTTTGCTGTGTTAATTTTAGAAAAGGGAGTAGCTAACCCTAAAGGAATATATCCTACTTGGATCAAAGCATAGAGTGAATTGTGTACAGGGAAATTAAAGAAAAGGTTAAATGTTCAAACATTTGTAAATGTTACATATTTTTAAATTTGTAAACCCCCTAGTATCTCCGAATTTTTTGTGTGTATATCCTTGGTTTTCTTGATGTCTCTGGTTATATTTGCTTTCCTGTGATTCTAACCCTCTCTCTTGTGTATCTTTTGTGCACTAGGCGCAGTTGTGTAGCAGTTGAGTATTGCTGGTTAGCTGTTAAGGTGCGATGCAGTGCGGTGGTGAGATGGTGTGGCGTGTTGCGGTGCAGAGTGCCCGGTGCTGTTCCGGTGCTCGACCCTCCGCTGCTGTTTGCCGGTTTGTAAGATCACAGCTGTGGCAGGTCATACATCTTTTCCTGTGTTGTGTGCTCCCTTACATGTTCTGTACAAATACATTCCCCCCTCCTCCCTCCCCCCCCCCCCAAGATACCTGAGTTTCCCACTTGGAGAGTATCAGAATCAACCAATATGAAGCTCTACACAAATAACTTGCGTTAATTATAACTCAGAGGCTCAGAGTTTCCGACTTGTCATGAATGCAGCATAATTACCCCTCTGCTCTGAGCTGGTTTTCGATCGTGTTTCAAAGATGGTCAAGTGGAAGGTTTGTAAGGGCATTCCAGTTGCTTGATAAATTAATCTCAGTACATTCCTTTGTGAACTCTCAGATGTCTTGTAACTGCTTCAGGTGAATGCTAATAAAATAATTTTTGTGCTAAACATTTTTGTCTGAAAGAGTGAACTTTGTCTTGACCTTGTTGCGAATTACACAATGACTCACACAGACAGAACACATCTGGGGGGGGGGGGGGGGGGGGGTTAGTCATTGTTCTAAAAAAATCCAGAATGAGGCTGAAATAAAAGCTTTCACCTTTTACATGCAGAGGGCTAGATAGTCTTGACCACTCAGTTTGGTGTAAGAATTTCCTACTATACCAAACTGAGTGGTCAAGACTATCTAGCCTTTCCCTGCTAGGAAATGATCTAGGCCAAGATAATAAGTTATTGATGAACATATCGAAGAACCTACCGACCAGGCTACGAGAGACTAGAGGTTTAACTGGTATTAAGCGGTGAGCAACAATGTTCGTCTGCACACAGGCATCTGGTATAGCACTAGGCATAGTAGGTTAGGCTATGTCTTCATGTGGCTTATGTTGCGCTTGCATTCTGCGTACTGATGCGATTACCTGCAAAGTACAGGGATAAGGTAGCTTGCAACGTGATGGTCAATTTGTTGGCCGACTCCCACTGTGTTTAGGGAGTAGAATTGTTTGAGACAATGATTTGTCTACCTAGGCTACTGTACTTACATGGTTAATATAAAATGTGCGGGGCGTCACCGTAGGAAATGACGTATGGCTTGGAGAGATCCTGACTGTTTTTCCACAGTTGTAGACGCGGTCACTGCAAACAAGTTGCGGCGCGGCAATCTGTTCCGACAATCTGATGAGGGATAACGGGAAAGAACGGGTGCATTGCCATAACGGTATTTCTTTGTTATAAACGTGGATTAACAGGCAATATTGTACTGTCTGAGTCCTGAACAACCAACACGCTATCTGCAGAAATGGATATAACTTTTATTTTGCCAGCCATTCTTTTTACACTTCTCGCTATTTTTTTGGCGACAACGTTATTCAATAACAACAATGGTGCATCGTCTGCTACTTCCCAATTGGATAATTCAGGTTTTTTAGCGCAGTCAGGAAGAGTGGAAGCGAAACCGGGATTAGATAAACCGGGAGCGTCGGTAAATCTGACAGAGAACCAGCTGAAGACAAGGGGAGGACTAACCTCTGTGGACAAAGCAGAGGAGAGGAGAACGGATCGGGTGGCAGCAGTGGGCACAATAGCAGTTGAGGAGGAGGAGGGGCTGCCCGTTACCGAATTTGGGAGCTGCACCCATGCACATGAGAAGACTGTGAAAATGGGCATTACGGTAAAATATAAATATGCTGTTTCGGAGTGATATTTCAATAGTCAACGTCAGTTTATTTAGTGTAGGTCATGCACAAGACACGACAGTAGCAAACCCATCGTTAAACCATAATACGTTAAAGTCGGTGCAGACCCATCCCTAAAAAGGTTCACACTGGCGCTATGTAAACATTTCATGAGAGCCTAGCAGAGAGCAATAGTCTGCAACTGACTATGATGAGCAGCCGCTTCTTTGTTAGCAGCTACAGAAAATGATTACTGTGTCAGTGGACAAGTTTTGTTTTGCAGACATTTGAAATACACACACATTTAGTCACATATATCAGGATTGCCATCCTCAGGTCTGCTGCCTGTCCCAAGTCTCACTGACATCTGCAGGGAATCTCTGTCCATGCATGCCTGGCTGGTTTACAGGACTAGGCTGGTTGGCTACCATCACCATGGATACAGTGCAAAAAAAGGGAAGCAAGGCACATGTGACCATGAAGGTGTGACACATGGGGAGTGAGTTGCCAGATCAGCAGGGTAGGGGAGGACTGGCAGACATATGAGCTGTCTAATTGATTTAAGGCTTTAACTAGCATGGAATCTCTGCAGTACAACATATGGTCTCTGCTCTTGCCCAAAAGGTTTAGGACCTATTCAATACCTCTGCCCAGGTTCTCGTCTAAAGATGGGGGAGCTGACTTGGTATACAAGTTAATGGCTTGGTACTACACTAAGCATGCAGATATCTGAAAAGCAAATGAAAAGACAGGATGAATTGAGCAGCAGTTTGTACCAATAATAATCGGATTTGCACTTATCAGGATTTGGCTGTAGTCTTGACATGGTGATATGAGGGCAGGTATGGAATCACAGGCCAAGTGAAAACAATATGGAGGCCAACTAGTCATCTGCTTTGACCTTTCCTGTTCTTTCACATCAATGCAGTTGAAGGAGAGGAGTCACTTTACACTATGCGCCCCCAGTCACACCTCTCCTTCTTTGACAGGGGGAGTCTGATTCTGAGCCTGCTACGGTGGGAGAGATAACAACGACAGACCAACATTGCTCTCTAACAAGATCTTCTGAAACGACCTTTGACCCTGCCCCCGTTCCAGTGGGCTTTCCCGGTTCCATAGAGTCCACAGAGGGGGAGTCCTTACTGTGCCCTTTCACTTACCGGCAGACAGGGGGCACCTCAGAAAGCCAGGAGAGCAATGGTAAGTGCTGGGTCAATTCCAAATTGACCCCAGGCCCCTCAGCACGTTTTGAGATCTGCGAGGTTTGGATAAGTGTAAGAAATATAGTGACGGTTCAATCAGCCGGTCAAAGGGCAAGGTAAAGCATGTAGTACCATATTAATTACACCTCTCCAATTATTTTCAGACCTAAACAATTGCTTTTAGGGTAGACTTGAGGAGTTGACTTGGAATTGAGGATGACACTCCACCCTCTCTCACAGTAGATATGGAACAGGTGGACACAGACGGTCAGTCCCTGAAGTACGTCCCCGGGATGCTGCGGACCAGTGGGCTGGAGAAAATGATGACCAAAGATGAGCTGGAGGACGAGCAGAGGTCAGTGCCGGAACCCAGGAGACCTGTCGTAGCTCACAAGTCACGACACGGGCTGTAGGTCAAAGTGCTAGTATTGTCCAGGAGAGTGTTGGGTCACCTGTTGGCAGACTGTGCTGAAACCCTGCCACTGACCTGGGACTGTCTTGTCAGTCCCAGATTGATTGACTGAGATCATTGCCAATGTACAGTTGTTCACCTGCGATCGCTTATTTATGAATGTGTATATCCACTCAGCTTAGCCCTTCTGCCCAGTGTCTGTTTCTCCTCCCTTTCTGCTCCCTCTCAACGTGTGTGTAAGTGTGTCAGTGTGATGTTTCTGTGAGGTTACTGTGCTTGGCAGCTGCTTTACCCCACGGCTCATCATAAAGCTTAGGACCAGGGCTTGTGGTCCAAAACTAATCTGTTTTTTGATTCAAGATAGACTAGATTCTGAGAGGGAGATGGCGAGAAACAGAGATAGTTACTATTACTGCTTCATTAAAATGGTCATTTTTTGTACATTTCACAGTCATGACAATTAATATTAACAGTCATGACAATTAATAACTTGAATTGAATTTCATCTAGAGTAGAAAATAGAGACCGAAAAGAGAGGGCAGAGAAAGAAAAAGAGAGAGAGAAAGATGGATAACATGACACACCACAGGCTAATCCCAGCATCAGAAATCCAGGCTTCCTGTATGTAACCACTGTCTCCTGCTCTTATCTTTGCAGGGTAGAGTTCACCACAGACTTTACCTCTCTGTAAGTCCCATCAGACGGACAGGCAGGCAGGGGGGTGTAGTAATACTTGGTAAAGTATAAGTTACAAATGATTCCTGCCCATCCAGTCCTGGTCATCACTATCTGGGCATGCTAGAAAGGATGAATGATGCATATATTTTAACCACAAATGTCATTTTAAATAGCAACCCTAACCGCAAGACCAAAAGGCTAGTATAATTGCACCTAATTTCTGGCGATACTGTCCTCCATTCTAGCATGGCCATCTAGTGACAACCATGCAGGTTTCTCAACTCCACTCCTTGAAAAACAGGCAGTGTTGTCTGGCTCTCTTCTCTCCTTCCCACTTTAGTGGTGAATTATAGTGGCTGGTCAGAACACTCACCTGGTTTCCTAGACCTAAACCACTCACCTGGTTTTCCAGGCCATAGTCAGTCACCTGGTTTCCCAGGTCTAAATGAATTGCTTCATGGAGGATGAAAACCAGCAGACACTGCTATCCACAAGGACTCAAGTGTTTTAGACCTGTCCCATCTTCCTCACCCATTGCTCACCCTCCTCACCCCTTACGCTCCCCCCAACCCCTTGGCTGCAGCATCCTTCCCTGGGGTGGTTGCCATGGTTTCCCAGGTACAAAACAGGTAGGCTATTTCCCAGGAGTAGAGTAGGTTAGGTGTTGATTGAAGCACACCTGTATGTCCCTGCAGTTATCACCACAGACAGCAAGCCAGATGACTCTCCTCATTCAGCAAAACTGAATGTCAATTTTTAGCCACTAGGTGGCATGCTACATCTCTAAACTGAACTAAACCAAATTTATTTACATAATTCATACTCTTTCTAAAACAATGGAAGAATAAAGGTGTGTGACGTTAAAGAGAGAGTTATCAGAATCGAGCCACCAGGCCTGTAGAGTAGATACTTCCCTTTAGATTCTTTCTCACTCCATATTCACTGTGCTCTGCCATGATGTGCTTTTTTGTCTTGGCTGGCCTGTGCTGTGCTGTACCATCAAGTTTTGCTGGGCTGGGTCCCACACTGGCATTATTAGTCACATGTTGTTAGCCATCTGTGCATGTGTGTGTTGAGTTTTACATTTAAAACAATGGCATCTGTATCTCTAGTCCTATCATTTTTCCTCTCAGGAGAGCAATGACAAGAGCCCAGCACCAATCTCATATCAGTGTTCTGGATCTAGACCGCTTATCTCTAAACCATCATTGATCCGGACAGGTGAGATGAGACTCAGGGTTCATTTACCTTTGTCTGCCTTTTTTGCAGGGTACAACGGGAGCAGCTGGCGGCCATTTTCCAGCTGCTGAAGCAGAACCAGGAGACGTTTGGTGAGGTGTCAGAGGGAGACGTGGAGGAACAGCTCAAACTGTACTCCATCTGAGACACTCCTCCACCTCTAGGCTTCTCCTCAGACTCTACTACCACTCTACTACCACTGTACTATCACTGTACCCAAACTCTACTCCACCTGACTGTCCATCTGAGTATACTTGGCTGCTACAAGTATACTACAGCTCTACTCTATCTGTATCTATTCAAACTCTACTCCATCTGAGCCTCTACTCAGACTATTCTCTGACTCTTCTCCAACTCTCTACTCTATCTTAATCTCTACTTAAACTCAACTCCTCTTCCCTGACAGAGATGTGATCAGTCTGGGCTGGAGTAAATGACAGACTGGCATTCAAATGACATTCAAATAACAGAAAATCAACATTTTGAAATATACATGTGCATTTGCATGGGCTATGTGACACACTTTGTTATTTAATGGGTTTGGAATGAATAGAAGTCATGGTTGGATAGAACAATTTCAGAGATTCATTCGTCTGATTCAATAAAGCATTACATCACCAAAAGTGAACAGGTTCTGCATGCTTGACATTGAAAGTTATACTCATCTGAATGCACCTTGAGGTGTTAAGATTCCTGTTCCCCCCATGTCAGGGGTGCCCAATACGTCGATTACGATCGACCGGTCGATCGCGAGAGTAGTGCGGGTCGATCGCGTGACATTAAAAAAATCACGTCAGATTTTTTACGACGGACATTTGTGCTTCATCACGGTACGAGGCAATTGAGCCAGTGTGAGTGCGCCACTTGATTGACGTACAATGCGGCCAGTCTGAGATCGCTTCTCTTCTACGGGCCACGTGTCACCATGCATTCGCATGTATATATTTCGCAATATATATTTAGCATTTTCTAATGTAGGTAGATCATTTTGACCTGGTCATTTTGAAAGTAACTCGCAAGCCGAAAAAGTGTGGGCACCCCTGCCCCATGTCCTCTAAAGCTTCCTCTCCTCCTGCTTCCTCATCCTATCCTCACCTGTTCCCATGCATAATCCACTGTAATTCATAATCCACTGTGCAAGCAAACACAAACCAGACCATCATTAATCATTCACACTCATACCGTATTTATGACTGTCATATGGCACAGCAAGACTTCTCATGTTTACTCGTTTTATATACTGTTAAAAGCAATAAACAATGTGTACTTAATGAAATATAACAAAGATTGTGTTGATTCAAGACCCTGGTGCTCGCCTACCGGGTGGCAAAGGGAACCACCCCTTCCTACTTGCAAGCAATGGTCAGCCCCCAAACTCCTGCCCAATCACTCCGCTCTTCCACCTCTTCCGTCATAGACGGACCCAGGAAAACCCATCTCTTCAGGCTACATCTTAACTAAAGACCTCTTCATCCCCACTACCCCCTGTACAGTTTCTCTACTGTTAATAAAAAATAAAAAAAGAAGGTAATTCTTCCTTCTTCTAGCATTGTGACTGCCAATGGCCCCTGGTCCTAGCATAGATTACTTTTTCTTATGATGATTGATGGATAGATAATTTACTTACTTCGACAAATGTATTTGGATAAAGGCGTCTGCTAAATGCCAAAAATGTGGGTCCATGCCAGTTTTGTGTGTGTGTGTGTGGGACTTTTCTTGAACAGAAGAAAGAGCGACTGCCACTGTGCCAAAGTTACCAGGCTCAATTTACCGGCATAGATAATGTTATATTATTATAATGTGGAGGACTGTAAGTAAGAGGTAAAACTTGGTGGTCAGTCATCTAAGTAATTGTAAAACCTGACACTTGAACCCAGGATAGAGGAGTAGTAGTGGACCCCATTGAGCTAAAGCCTGTGTACTCATAGAAGATATTAATAAAATAGAATATTTAGATTATGGGAAATATTATTATAGAGAGCTTTGTGAACTATGAACAATTCCAAAAGATGTGTTTACTGAGATTTCAAGGGGGTACAAAAGATAATGCTCAGTAGCACTGCCTTAGACATAGAAATCTTGGTGTCCCACCCAACCTTGAAGCAGTCCTCTTGGCAGATGATAGATGCATGCGTCTTCCACGTGGGAAATCTGGATTTCTCACCATTGTAGGTTCCATAGTGTATCTCATGTTTATTCGTTTTATATGCTGTTAAAAGCAATAAACAATCTGTATTTACAGTCATGAGAAAAAGTTAGGACACCCCCCAAAATATTAAGTTATTCTCTTAAAAATATGGACATATCAATATGTTATCTTCTTTCTAACAATGTCTATAGATAAAGGGGATGTAATTGAACAAAAAACTATGAAAATGTAACTTTGTAATCATTTATTTAACGAAAAATTAACAATAATGCCAATTCCTACTGAGGAAAAAGTTAGGACACCCTATGCCCTAATAGCTAGTATTGCCCCCCTTGGCTGAAATAACCTCAATTAGACGTTTCTTATAACTGTCTACAGGTCTCTGACATCAATTGGGAGAAAGTTTTTCCCACTCCTCCTTGCAGAATTCTTTCAGCTGTGTGATGTTCGAGGGGTGTCTTGCATGCACAGCCAGTTTCAAATCAATCCACAGCATCTCAATAAGATTAAGATCCGGGCTTTGACTTGACCATTCCAGAACTCTCAATTTATTTTTCTTGAGTCATTCCTTGGTAGATTTACTGGAATGTTTTGGGTCATTGTCATGTTGCATGGTCCACATCTGCTTCAGCTTCAACTTTCGAACAGATGGTCTCACATTTTCCTCAAGCACCCTCTGATACAATACAAAATTCATAGTGGATTCTATGATGGTGAGCTGACCAGGCCCTGCTGCAGAAAAGCAGCCCCAAACCATGACATTTCCACCCCCATGCTTCACAGTTGGTATGAGGTTCTTGTTCTCAAATGCTGTCTTGGTTTTGCGCCAAACATGTCTACTCTTACTGTGCCCAAATAGTTCAACTTTGGATTCATCTGTCCAAAGCACATTGTTCCAGAAGTTCTGGTCTTTCTCTAGGTGTTCTCTGGCAAACTTTAGTCTTGCCCTGATGTTTTTTTTTGACAGCAGGGGTTTCCTCCTTGCACACCTCCCATGTAATGCAAACTTGTTCAGTCTCTTTCTTATGGTGGATGCATGTACTTTGACATCAATTGTGGCAAGAGATACCTGTAGGTCTCGTGATGACATTCTGGGATTGTTGGAGACTTCTTTAAGCATCTTTCGGTCAGCTCTTAGGCTGAACTTGCTTGGGCGGCCTGACCTGGCCATGTTGGTGGTGGTTTTAAATGTTCTCCACTTGTAAATTATTTTCCGGACAGTGGAATGGCCAATTTCGAATAGTTTGGAGATCTTTTTATATCCCTTCCCAGACTCATATGCATCTACAATTTTTCTTCTGAAGGCCTCAGAGAGCTCTTTTGATCTCGCCATGGTGATGCAACTCACTTCAACAATCAAGAGCAAACCAATATTCAATATTGTTCAAATGAATATCAAATGTCCATATGTTTGAATATGTTGAAGAAGACAAAGGTTTTCATAGGGTGTCCTAATTTTTTCTCATGACTGTAAATATAATATAACAAAGATTGTGTTATCTTTTGGGTGGATGCCAGCTGGTGTGCCTGTGTGCCTGGGTTTGTGTTTTTTTATTAGGGCTTGGCGCGCATTAGTGACATGTTGGGCCAACATTTGCTTTATCAATAGAAAGCTCTGAATGAAATCTGTCAAGTGGTAAAAGGAGCTGACTGAGATCTATAAGTGCATTGAAATAGAACCTCAGTGGTCATGAAGTGCTTTGAGAGGCTGATTAAGGAATACATCTGCTCCTCCCTCCCTCCGACCTTGGACCCGCTGCAGTTTGCGAGAGTGGGAATGCTGTTTATAGATTACAGCTCAGCGTTCAATACCATAGTCCCCACCAGACTGTCTGAAAAGATGATTGGATTAGGACTGAACATTCCCCTGTGTGCCTGGATCCTGGACTTCCTGACGGCCAGGCCACAGGTGGTCAGGGTGGGTAGACACACCTCCAGCATACTCATCCTGAGCACAGGGTCCCCCCAGGGCTGCGTCCTTAGCCCCCTCCTCTACTCCCTGTACACCCACAACTGTGTGGCTAAGTCCAGCGACACCTCCATCATCAAGTTTGCGGACGACACAGTTGTGATGGGGCTGATCTCAGATAACAATGAGGAAGCCTACCTGGACGAGGTGGCGGACCTGTCACTCTGGTGTCAGGAGAATAGCCTCATCCTGAGTGTCTCCAAGACAAAAGAACTGATTGTGGACTTCAGGAGAGCACAACATCCAAGGACCTACACGCCGCTAGACATCGGTGGGACTGCTGTGGACAGGTGAGCAGTTTTAAATACCTGGGAGTCCACATCACAGAAGACCTGACCTGGACTACCCACATCAGTACACTGGTGGGAAAGGCAAGGCAACGCCTGTTCCATCTCAGGCAGCTGAGGAAATTCAAAGTCTCCCGGAGGATCCTTCAGTCCTTCTACTCTGGAGCTGTGGAGAGCATCCTGGCTGGTAACATCACCGTCTGATACGGTAATAGCACGTCCCAGGACAGGCGAGCTCTGCAAAGGGTGGTACGCCTGGCAGAAAAGACCATGGGAGCTCCAACCCCCCCTCTTCATGTCCTGTACACCAGGAGGTGTAGGACCAGAGCCTACAGGATAATGAAGGACCCTCACCACCCGAAAAACGGACTGTTCCAGCTGCTGCGGTCAGGCAAACGCCTTCGCTGTCATGCAGCAAGAACAGAGAGGCTAAGGCTGAGTTTCTTCCCCCATGCCATCAGGATCATCAACGATGACCCCACCAGTGCCCCCCTCATGTCACTCACACACTCACTGACATCATAACACATGCACACACATAAATATCTGTTAGCGGTGATCATGCAGTGGACCCAAGTGCGGAGAGATACTCAGACGACAGCGTAAAGTAAATCAAGGAGAGTCTTTAATGAGCGAACTGAGGCACGGCATACAAACAAACACTGGGGTCAACCTGCCATTGCCATATATAGCCATTCCATTGTGATGACTGTCAACCTGTCATTGCCATATATAGCCATTCCATTGTGTACATTGCTTCACCGCTATTTATACTGCTTATATTTTGTACTATTTCTATTTTATTTTATTTTAAAACTTATTGTTGCACTACTCTGTGACACTGTCACTTTTGCATTTCACTGTATACTTGTATGCACGTGACAAATAAAGAATCTTGAATCTTGAATAGAGGGTATAAACTTAAATCAACACACTACAATCGGCTCAGAATCAGTTTTGTCATTTACGTCCCTTGCGCATCAAGCCCTCGGTGTTCCCCTCGTATCTTCACAATGATCAATGTGAAGATACAACGGGAACAGATGGGGCTGTTACGTTCAGTGAGTTGCACAACATCATCACTCAGCCTACTTTTTGCATATGGGAGTGGACGGGCCGTTACGCGCAGGAGGATTGGCGTGGCACGGAGAGAGCACACCTGTGCCACACCGCGATTGTCTTGGAGGGCTGGAGTCAAATGTCCACGCCAATACAACTCCAAGCAAATCCTTCGTAGCCATGACATTCAGACTCTTCCACAGATTCATATACCCCCTGGCTCTGGTGGTCGTGTGCGCCCTGCTCTATGTGTTTCTATGGGAACATATCTCCACAATCAGGTAGGCTATGAGTCAATTATTTTTTGGTAAGTTTGGTGAGAAACTATGTAGGACTATTCTAGCCAAAGCGAATTAATCAACCACTAAGGGACTGATCGTTATTTATGATGAGAGGTAGTCTACACGGAGGGATTTTGGAGAGGGCCATGCGTTTCCAATTTCAGTCCAGGGGAGAGTGATGTGTTTTAAAATACAGTCATGGGGAGGGTTATGCAATTTATACAATTTCGATATCTTTCCATGCTTTAGAATTCAACGCCGTGTATGCTCCTGTTACGCTCCTTTTGCTCTCTGTATGCCAAATATCAGTGGATAGGATAGGCACTTTCCTAGCTCACCATTGGTTTACTTCTGAGTCCATCTAACGGGATCGGGCGTATCAAAGGGTGGACTTGTTTTATTGCAAGAGGCCTGCTCCCGGGTGGCTGATGTTTTCACTAATTAGACCCAAAATGACTAACCTAAACTCCGCCCAACCAAGAGCCTGGCGCGTGCAAAACAAGTCCTTACCAAATGGGCCTATTGCCATGGCTACTGTTTATGAACGCTCAGTCAGAGTGGGTACTGATTTGATGAAAAAAAGTCACCACTGCAACATTGACAGGCCAACTGAAATGCGCTTTACTGATTTCTTCAAAAACAATAGCCTACTCAGGGGTCTCAAACTCATTTTACCTGGGGGCCGCTGGAGGTAGAGTCTGGGTGAGGCTGGGCCGCATCAAGTATTCCACAAAAAAGGGTTTCAAGTGTTCCAAAAAAACCTGCCGTGAAGAGAAAGGTTGGCGACGAGCACAGACAATTTCAGGAAAAATTCGCTAATTCGCTTTGGCTAACTTGTCAACAAACACCACCGGAAGCTGTCACGAGCCTGAGCTATGGTAGCCCATAAGTGATAAAAAAAAATATATATATATATAAAACGAAATATCGTCCCGCGGGCCGCGAGTTTGAGACCCCTGGTACATTTTGCTTTTTTAATATATAGCGAGATAGCCCGTTAAATGCAACTGGTATTGGGTGCTCGTTGATCTGTCTGTGTGTGCGTATTGATAAAGAGACTGGACTTACGACTATAGTTTCGGTCGAGCCTAAAAATTCAAGCCTGACCCTACCCGGCCCGTTGAAATGAGGCCCGAGCCCGATATGAGACATTTCCGAGCCTGAAATATCAACCTGAACCGAACCTGAGTCCGAAAAAGAGCCTGAATTCTAGAAAACGGCCGGGCTTTTATCCATTGCTAAAATGTAAGGATTGTGGAGAAAGAGGCTGGAAAACTCACCGTAGTTACAATCACAACTGTAGGCCTATTGATTGCACATACCTTTATAGAATACCATATACAGTGCCCTGTGTAAGTAATGGGACAGTGAAAGATTTGTTCTTCTTTTGGCAATATACTCCAAAGGTTTGGATTTGGGTTTCAAATAATTGCTATGAGGTTCAAGTATATCAGCTTTTATTTGATGGTATTTGTGTACATATTGGTTTCACCATACTTTTTTTTTATACATAGTCCTCCTATTTCAGGGCACCAAAAGGTCACCAGTCAATAACTTTCCACTATTTGGCCCTGAAAAAATCCCTATTTGCTATGGCAATATGTTTGGGGTATGATGAAGTGCCATCCAATGAATTTGGAGGCATTTGTTTGTACTAGAGCAGACAAGGTGTTTCTGTACACTTCAGACTATATTCTGCTGCTGCCGTCAGCAGTTACATCATCAATTAATACAAGTTAGCCAGTCCTAGTGGCAGCTATACATGCCCAAACCTTACACCCCCTCCACCATGATTCACATATGAGGTGGTATGCTGTAAATCTTAGGTGGATCCTTTTTTCTCCAAACTTTTTTTTTGTAGGTACTCTTTACGAAACTAACCGGAGAATCCTTTTTGAAGACAACTAGTGGTTTGCACCCTGAAGCCTCTGTAGTTCTGCTGGTGACGTATTCTGCAAATGATAGTCTCTGCCACATTGACGCCTACCTCCAGGAGCATATTCCTGATCTGTGAGACAGTTGTTTTGTGGTTTTTATTATGGTGAGCATTCTTCGGTCATCCACTGTAGAAGTCTTCCTTGGCCTACCAGCCCGTTTGCGATTGCTGAGCTCACCAGTGCATTCTATCTTTTTAATGATGTTCCAATGTTTTTTTTGGTAAATCTAAGGTTTTACCTATGTTTCTGATACATCTTTTCGGATATTTCAGCCTCATCATGGCTTCCTTGACTTTCATTGACGTCTCTTTGGTCCGGGATATCCTAAAAGGCTTAATGTGAAAACAGCTTAACAAGACAAAAAAATATTTTACTTTGATAAAAAAATTTTTTTAATATTCCCATATCTAGTGCCCCATAGGACTTAGCCATGGCAAAAAGGAAAATGAAATTTACATCTCTTCGATTTCTTTATGAATTAAAATATGGCACATAGATCATTTTATCATTGCCTGTTCACTTACAATATTTGATTACATGGGGGACACAGCCTGGCAAAACATACCATACAAACCGTGTTTGTTTGGATGTTGCTTTTAAGTGCACCAAAAAAGCTAAATGTTTTTTCAAAGCACTCTCTTGCCACACTCGATACCAATATTCAATTAAGAACCACTTTGATCAAGATCAAGCTCATTTCTGGGAATATACAGTAGCATTTTTTCTTCTTTTGGCTCTATACTCCAAAAGTTTGGATTTGAAATCAAACAATACTGTGAGGTTAAAGTACATATTCCCAGCTTTTATTTGATGGTATTTGTGTACATATTGGTTTCACTATTTAGAAATGACAACACTTTATACATAGTCCCTCAGGGCACCAAAAGTAATGGGACAATTGGCTTGACAGGTGTTTCTGGTTAGTCAAGCGTGTTCTAGTATTGATTCTAGGCTTTGCATCTGTCAACGGGAAGGGATATCCTAAAAGGCTTAATGTGAAATAACACTTAATGTGGCTAATCATGTGCACTCCTTTATGAGGTCTCACTATGATGAGAAGAATTTTTTTAGAGATCAGAGATAAGGAGTCAAATTTAGGCAAAAACTAGAGCTTAATGAGGCTTAATGACATAAAATCTAAATGTCATCCTTTATTCAGCCATTAGGGAAATATACGTAGATGCTATGAGGACAATTTCAAGTCAAAATAAAATCATTAAAGGCATAAAAGATTGACCTTGCCTAAGTTCTTTCATTGCTTTTATGATTTTATTTTGACAAAAAAATGTCTGTAGTACTGAAGGTCCCTAAGAACACAGTAGCCTCTAGTATTGATTCTAGGCTTTGCGTCTGTCAAGATGAGGACCAAAGGGATATCCTAAAAGGCTTAATGTGAAAACAGCTTAACGAGGCAATTTCAAGTCAAAATAAAATCATTAAAGGCATAAAAGATTGACCTTGCCTAAGTTCTTTCATTGCTTTAATGAATGCTTTGACTTGAAATTGCCTCGTTAAGCTGTTTTCACATTAAGCCTTTTAGGATATCCCTTTGGTCCTCATCTTGACAGACGCAAAGCCTAGAATCAATACTAGAGGCTACTGTGTTCTTAGGGACCTTCAGTACTACAGACATTTTTTTGTACCTTGGCACAATCCTGTCTCGGAAGTCTACGAACAATTCCTTCGACCTCTTGGCCTGGTTTTTGCTCTGACATGCACTGTCAACTGTGGGACCTTATATAGACAGGTGTGTGCCGTTACAAATCATGTCCAATTAATTGAATTTACCACAGATGGACTCCAATCAAGTCCGAGAAACATTTCAAGGATGATCAATGGAAACGGGATGCACCTGAGCTCAATTTCGAGTGTCATAGCAAAGGGTCTGAATACTTATGTAAATGTGATATTTCAGTTTTTTATTTTGAATAAATTAGCAAACATTTCTAGAAACCTGTTTTCACTTTGTCATTATGGGGTATTGTGTGTAGATTGATGAGGAAAATTTTTTATTTAATCCATTTTAGTATAAGGCTGTAACATAACAAAATGTGGAAAAAGTTAAGGGGTCTGAATATTTTCCAAATGCACTGTCAATCTCAGTGTCCCAACCAGACCTTGAAGCAGTCCTCTTGGTAGATGCATGACATCATAGGATTATAAATCCTATGCAATTAAACTTCCGTAGTGTATCTTTCATAGAAAAAATAACTAAAAATAATATGTAGACAAATAATAGGTGGAACAATAGGTAGACAAAAGACACAAAAGAGGAAAAAACATTAAAAACTATCGAAGAGATAAAGGGGGGGGGTAACTGATATTTTGTAAGCGTTCAAGCGTTCAGGGAGGACTACATGTATGGGCAAAAATATTTTGCGTGAGGGATGGTCATCCATTTTCATATTTAAGAGGTCTGATGTACCCCCCATTAGATTAGATTAGATTAGATTCAACTTTATTGTCATTGTGCAGAGTACAAGTACAGAGACAACGAAATGCAGTTAGCGTCTAACCAGAAGTGCAAAATAGCAGAAAGTGCAATGAACAGTGTTTGCAGGTAGTGCAATATATGATCAGTAGTAGTGCAGTATAATATAGCAGTGCAGTATAGCAGTATATGAGTACAGTAGCATTATAGCAGAATAAATAGTTACAGTATGAACAGTGTAGCAGCATATGAGCTGTATGGGTAATGCAGTCTAGCAGTATATATGTATTAACAGTAGCATGAGGTAGATAGCAGAATAAATATAAATATGAATATGGAATGCCGTATAAACAGTATAAACAGGTATGTACAGTATGTGCAGTAGTATTAAAGAAAATATAAGGATATGTGCATTATGTGCAGTATGAACAGTATGGACAGGTATGTACAGAAGAGCAGTGGTATGAGTATTATAAATAACGATCAGTCCCAAATATGTTTAAATATGTTTTGGATCATTACATATAGTCTAAGTGAGATATAGGCCTGAAAACATTGAGTTTTCTGTCACTTTCATAGAGTAGCCTTCTTTCATTAGGCTACAGTAGCCATCTGAGAAAAACCCTCTAATAATAATGAATGATGTATAGCCTAATTATTGCAACAAGTAGCCTAACCTACTATAGCCCTAATGCAATTTTGTTGTCCTGCGTAAAGGGTCCGACTGTACAAAGTTATACTGTCAGACACCAGCCATAGTGGGAGAGATGGGGATGTTCCTGAGAGGCACTGGTTCCACTGGACTGTAGGCCTACACAACACCCCTAAAGTGGCGTCCAACTATGCGTCAAACACCACAAATAAAGTTGTTGCAGAGAATATGACAATCACAACAACCAAAGAGAGAACCATCATGACAAATCAATCAGCCGATTCCGTATTGAAGACCGATCTGATATCTGAAAAGCAGAGCAATGGATCAGCGGATGGATCTGCATCTGAACACAAGGAGACCCCCATGCCCATCTTGTTTAAAAAGGACTTTAAACAATTGCCCAACTGGTATTTTGAGGATATATATCTCAGGGATCCTAAATCAAGACAGACAGTAAGAGGAAACTGATTAAGACATGTTAATTGTTATGATTCTGGTAGCACATTGGCAGATAGATCATGTTTGTGGATGTTGTAAAGTATTTTACTCTAGGCCTATGTGCTGTGTTCACTGCTGAAAGCTGTAGATTGTGATAACTTCACAGTCACAGCAGCAAATCAGTAAAGACAAATCTGTTTGTGTGTGTGTGTGTGTGTGTGTGTGTTTGTGTGTGGCATGGGGTCAATTCTATTTCACGTTAGTCAATTCAGGTTGTGATTTCAATTTACAATTTGAAAATGTTAAAACCTTTAACGTGAAAATACTCTCATTTTCATGCCCTATATCCAATCATTTAATTGACTTCCTGAATTGACTGATTTGAAATTCAACTGATCCCAATCTGTAGCTTATCTTTGGGTTTGTGTGACTGCATCTTTGTGTGTGCCTGTGGTCCCCTCTACCTCTCTCTTTCTCAGACCTGTCCCCAGTCTCTCCAGCACTCTGAGGACCCAGGCTTCAATGAGTCCTTTATTCCCAGCATGCAGCTGTTCCTGCACAGAGGGCACCTCAACATGAGCGAGTGGAACCGACTGGCCCATTTCAACAACCCCTTTGGTTTTATGGAATACAACTATTCAGGTACGGGAATAGCTGGAAGTTTGCAGGTGTGCACGTGTGTTTGTATGTGTATGTCTTTTCTCCATTATTCATCATTAAGAGTTTTTCATAGTATTCATGCACAGAGGAGGGCATGATCATATTGGCTAAGGGTGGATTCTGCAAGACAAGTGAGAAAACAAGCTACATACACTCAAAACTAGATATCAGATTCTGAAGTCTGCCTGGCTGAGCCGACCCTGCCCTGACTCCTGGTCCTGACTCCTGGTCCTGACTCCTGGTCCTGGGTTTATATTGTTTGTATTGTTCTTGTTGTGAAGCACGTTAAGACAATTGTAAAAATGTGCTATACAAATATATTTGATTGATTGATTCAATGATTGATACACTCACTGCCTGTGTGTGTGCGTGTGTCTGTGTGTGTGCGTGTATGTGTGTGAATGTACTGTATATATACTGTGTGTTTGTGTGTATATATACTGTGTGTGTGTGTGTGTGTGTGTGTGTGTGTGTAGACGTGAAAGCAGCAGTGGATCTGATCTCTAAGCCCAAGGACCCTCTTCTCCTGCCCCTGCCCCATGGAGATCCAAGGGGGTGTGTTCGCTGCGCGGTGGTGGGGACTGGAGGAATCCTCAATGGCTCCTTCATGGGGAGAGAGATAGATGCACATGACTACGTGTTCAGGTTAAGTGAGGATAGAGGGGGAAGACCTTCTACCTTTGGCAACTTTAACACTATACAACAGTAATACTTGATATGGCTTATGTGGATTGATAGGGAGAGGCCCACACACACACCTAGATCCTGTTTATTTTGGCAATAATGCATGCAGTAGCTAGGGTCACTATGATTACATTCAACTTTTATTGTCCTGTCTCTGGCAGGATGAATGGTGCGGTCACCCGAGGTTACGAGGAGGATGTAGGAAACAGAACGTCGGTGTACGTTCACACAGCTTTCTCTATCACCAGCTCAGTTTTGCGGTTCAAGAAGTATGGGTACAATAGTGCTCCTCATGATGAGGTACTCAAACCAGCTGCTCCATTTCAGATCAGAAGTGAGAGGGTTAGGATTCAATGGGTTCAACACACTCTCTTTAATGGGGCCCACATTCTTCCTCTCTCTCGTCCATAGTTGACGGTGCTTCATGCAAACATACACATACATACTCATACACAGCACTGAGCTTTCCTCTCCCCTCTGCGCAGGGTATAAAATATGTGTTGATTCCTGAGGGCCTGAGGGATTTCCAATGGCTTAAGGGACTTTTAGGGAGGAAAAAGGTCTCCACTCGAAGTTTTAGAAACAAAATGTAAGTACACACACACACACACGCACACACACACACACACACACAATCACTGTGGAGGACTGAGGTGTATACTAGCTCTAGAAAGAGAGTGTCTGCTCCTGACATTTCATACACTGGTATAATTCACTCCTCATCTCTCCACTGTGATATATAGCTGATGTACAATGAGCTTTCTTATTCAAGATCACTGATATAGCATCACCCAGTCAGTGGGGTACTCCTAATTAGGGAGATTTAATCAGTTTCCCCCTGTGCACTTTTATAAGTGCTTCTGAAGTTTAATGGAATCAGTCGTGCTGCTCTGCCTTGTGCCTTCTCAGGGCTTACTGTGGTGTCTTGTTTCTCAGGCCAGAGACATACTACTCGGGACAGTTTGATGAGAACCGCTTCTACGTTCTTCACCCAGACTTCCTCAGATATGTCCGGAACAGGTATGGACTCATGATAGTCTTGTAGTCAATGAATGGACTTATCATGTAGTCTTCCTCGATCCTTCACTAATCATATCCAATGTGAGAAGCAACACTAACCCCTCTGCTAGGAAGCTGTGGTAGTCCTAATTCCCTTAGTGCAGGGCCATGGTTTACATATCAAAACTGAAGCATGTCAAGGTGTGGCTGTTCAAAGCTCAAAGTTCAAAAGTTTTATTGTCTATTGTTATGGCAACAATGTAAATACTCATGTATTCATCTGTCAACTGACACAACACACATTACACACTAAATAGAACACAACATTTAAAGTGTACATTGTAAAGTGCAAAAGTGCTTAAAACTATGGGCATAGTCTAATCAGTTAAGAGTCCATTAGTACCAGCTCTCAGTGTCCCCCGTTTGTTTGATAGCTATTAAATTATTTTTTATATCAGCCTTTTCTTGCCAACGGGATATTGAATCTGCCACCTGAGGGTAGAAGCTCGAAGGAGCTGTAGAGTGGGTGGGACTGATCACCCAAGACCTTGTCTGAGGTCTTATTAACTGATTTCAGGTAGTGGTCTTTGTCATTTTTTTTCCTGTTATCTTGCTAAGTCTTGTTTTTGACTGTCAGATGGTTAAACCAGGAAACTAGGTTGAATGTTAAGATACTCCCAATGAGTAATTTGTAGACTAGTGAGAGTATTTGCTTCCTCGAGTTAAAGCTGCTAAGTTTCCTTAAAATATATAGACCTTGTATAGACTGTTTTAAAAACATTCTCTGTCTACCAGTCCAGAGAATGAGAAGTGTTGATCACTCTCTGTGCCCAGGTATTTGAAACATAAAACCTGCTCTACCTCCTGTCCCATGAGTGCAAGGGTAAACACTATGTGGGATGTTTGGGATGACCCAATTCTGACGTCACCCCATTGAAGTTGATATTAAAAACGGTTAAGGTCAGGGTGAGGGTATAGAGCTATGGTTAAGGCTAGGCTTAGGATAGAGTCGTCCGAAGGATCCCAACAAGCATCTACCTGAGTGCAAGTGGCTTAGATAATTGTTGGGTGAGTGTCAGGTGTGTCTGTTTGCCTGCTCACACCTATAGGTTCTTGAGGTCTAAGCAGCTTGAGGGTCCACACTGGCCAAAAACGAGACCCACTAATGGAGCCTTCACACTCTTCCTAGCCCTGCACACCTGTGACGTGGTGAGTCAATGTTGCCCAGGAGGCACTGCCATGATGTTGTGTATAGATCATAATAATCTTCTGGTTGAGATATAAATGGCCACTCTCCATATGGTTATGGCTATGATGGAATGTGTTAGCTCATTGTGAAAATGTCATGAATGAAACCAAGTGAGGTCTTAATGTGTCACTCCAGCTGAGTCAAAAACCTCTCTATATCCACTGTATAATAACTGGAACTAAAACAACATATTCATATGGTAATTACAATGACAGGTGGATGCATATGGATTTATCACAGAGGACCACAGTAAATACCCCAACTACTATGTTGAAAGACATAAAAGCAAAGTCATTTTCTATATCAATCATGACTACAACCTGGAGATAAAGACCTGGAAGAAACTGCATGATGCCAAAATCATGAAGCTTTACCAGAGAAAAGAGGAGTCTGGAGGAGACTCAACAGGAAAAGTCAACACAACCCTGACACACTAGCTGTGTCTCAATAGTCTTAAGTGGCTTCCTCCCCTCATCTCATCTTCTTTATCATCGGTGTTAGTATGAATGAACTTGACGGGTGAGTCATGCCATATTGATTTTAGCTAAACCATGTATAATGTTTTAGCAGTGTGTTTTCTTTTAGACAGAAACTAAACATTAATTAATTTTTACTGTTGAAATGTTTTGTGCCTCCTTGTATGGAATGTGTCCTGTGGGGAATTTGTTAAATAATACATTGTTGTGGTCATTGTCATGACCTTACCTACAGCAGAAGATGTGGACTATTCATTGTAGAGCTTAGACGGAGTGTTGATGAAGTGGCAATGGGCTGCTACTGTAGGCTCAGGAACTCTTTATATTTTTTACTAAAAACTAAGGAATTATTCACTGGGACCAGGTTGCTGAGGGCCAGCTGGCCAGACACCATTTTAGCCAGTCTCACCTACGTCACTAGCCAAATAGATCATCAGTCAGTTTGAAGGGAAAGTCAGATAGACAGCTATCTAGCCCTCAAGATAAGTTAGGTTACTTTCTTTAAAGAGATTTAAAGGGTTGTCCACAAAGTTATGAAGCAATGCTGGCAGCATTCAAGGGATGCCCATGCTATCTAAGCCCTGCCTTCAGGATTTCTGTATGTGAACTAAGTGGAGGTAACCGTCCATGGACTGGTACCGTGCATATAAACATATCATGTTGCATAGTTTGAAACTCTTATTACAGCCAAAGACGGTGAAACTACTTCCTCTTTTTGTTACAGGTTAATGTGCCTTTTACAAATTTTGACACAGGGTCAGTCTTTCCTAAGGGCCAGCTAACTAGGCTACACAGAGCAGGCCTATGCACCGGTGCCCGTGTTAATCAGACATCAGTCACATCAGCGAGGTGCACCCTCTCCCAGCTACTGCCACACCACCAGGTGTCACAGTATGTTGGCTAGATGTTCTCAGATGTTATGGTTTGCCAAGTGTATTTTAGTTAACACCGGCATATACTCCAATATTTGGCGTGCTCTGCTACTACAAGTGGATAGCCGTTTACTCCATTTATTATTGCCATTGGAGAAATGATTGCGGTTGTATTGTGGTCAGTGGGGCTACAGTAAAGTGTAGCTGGTACACTGGACTTAGTAAGGTTAAACAGATTTTTATGAGTTTGGCTGGTTGTTGTTATTGGTTTTTACATGGAGATCATCATCATCATACTCCATATGTGTGCAGTCGTTTGAATCGTATCCTACCTACACAACGAATGTAGCATTTAGTTGGCACCTATTATAACCTATTGGGTCTGCATGAACATTCAGTTTTGTCTAGTTTGCGATGCAAATGCCTGTGTGGTTGATTGTATTACCTAACATAATAAAAAAGTGATAAGTCTGAGTTTCACCAGCATCAAGACCCAGCACCAACCCCAGCACCAACCCCTGGCTTCCAGCTTCAGTGCCAGCACCAGTCCCAGACCCTACACCAAATCCTGTCCAGTCCAAAACTCAAATGTAAATTGTGTTTTATGAATGGATTGATTGTTTGATGTGATGTATGGAATTATTGTTTATTATTATTATAACATATTATTATAATATAATATTGTTATTATTATGGAGTGATGATGGTGTTACTTGTGAAAAACCTAATAAAAACACATTTTACTAAAGATTTCCATGGAGAAATGATGAGTATCAAGTATCAGCTAATTTGTTGTTGTCCTAAAGTGACCTGAACAAGTGTGGGAATCTTGGCAATTGCATGATATAGAATTGAAGTTATTGGATGGTTTGGCATAATATTAATATTAAATATTAATAAGCTCAACACGTATTACTCCGAATGTTCATGTGAGCTTTAAAGAACGGCGTTGCGTTGGTCTATTTCTTGAATAGTTACTAATATCTATGGAGACATTTGTGAAAGTTAACATTAATTACATTCTGTTAATAGTCTGTCTGGTTGTGTTCTTCTCTGTGCACTCTCTTGTTATTTATTGGCTGATGATAATCTTCCCATATCTATGTCGTTTAAACATATAAAATAATTATTCCACTATTACGCGCGCTCTCCTGCAGTCCCTCTTTGTTTGAGTTGTAATAATGTACAGTAATTGGGGTAGCTGCGAGGTGGGTGTATTCCACAGCATTAGAAGGCCATGGTGTGATCTGCATTAATACAAGTGCAGTAGTTCTCAGGGTTGTGTATTCCTGTAATGCTTATAACATAGTCGTTCCTAGATTTTCAGTCCACGTTCATTCGATGTAGTTATATACGTTGTCTATCTTTATTGTGCCTTTGTATTTTTTTTCTGGCTTCGAAAGGAATTTCTATAGTAGTTTAATAAGAGCGCAGGGCAGTAGTGTCCGTCTGTTTCTGCTTTAGTTCAAACCTGTGAATGCCTATTCTGACACAAGAGAAAGTAGAAGACTGGTTTAATATGGACGTGGTCCCTCTACCGACAGCAGTTAGGACGATGGATTTAACACAAACAGTCTACGAACAAAGCGATACACTTGCTGCGTTTTTCTCATTGATTACATCTTCCTTTAGCGGGCTTTAAACCGACTCCAGAAGTGTTTTTTTATGTCTTTCTACTCATGCTTTTATGTCTTTCTACTCATGCTAGAACATGTACACAAAATAACCCATATAAGCTTAAAGAAAGAAGTATTTGGTTGCTGTAATGGCTTGATCAGAACTGGATAGGTTTGTGCACTGTTGTCATTAGAGTCAACCTGTGAACAATTTAAGGTAGGCTACAGTTTTAGACCTGAAGCAACAATAACTGTGTTAAACATGTCCTAATACACATCAAATTATAAATCTATCCACCTAGGCCCTATATGCTGTGTCCCAATGAAAATAGAAGGGTAGCCCGACTGGCCATTAGATGGCACTGTTTCATATATTTTCTTTGCGTAGGAAACAGTCCTCTGAAGCATAGTGTACATGGCTGGTTCCTCAGCCGCAATCACACGTTATTGACTTCAGCAGGTATCTGAAGTGGACTTCAACTTATCCTACACTAATGGGACACCCTTCAATATAGCGACACAAACATGTATTTGGAAAGGAGCTCTTTTTTCAATTAACGCAGATATTAATGTTGTAAATAAAGCCGATACATATCATAATTGCTATGCAAGTGGTAGTGAAAAGCAGAAGTGAAACTTTTTGGGACGCACCTCTAGTCTTGCGGAACCATACCTGTAAATCACGTTGTTCTCACGCATCTTATGGAGGTCAGGAGAATTTTAGATTAGCCATTCTGGCTTTAATAGAACTGGATGGAGCGATGGGAGACTATGCTCGCAATTTCATTGGATGTTACATTCCAAGAACCCTCCCCCCAAATGCCCGTAGAATGGTTGCTTGTTGTTATGTGCGTCGTCTTTTCCGACCGGGTAGGACTATTTTGAGTAGGGTGTTCAGTCAAAAAAAAAAAAAAAAAAAAAAATGGTTGGAATAGGTTAAGGGTGTAGACAATCCTCTAAGAAAGCCAATGATCCAAACCGCGCCACTATCACAACCCGTTTAAAAGTTTTTACCCTTGAAGGATGGCCAAAATTAGGGTGACTAAATCAGTGGAAACCGAAGAAAAAAGTGGTTAAAAATCAGAATGAAAATACTGTAGCATCCCAACTAATTAGCGCTGGGCTTCTACTGTAACTCCCATTAGGTTACCTGACAGGCTCACTTTCTCGTTGAACTCGTCATCTTTCTTCTTGAATCCGCAGGACATATACACAATAAACAATACAGAGGTAAGATATACAGCGTCCTGTGTAACTAATAGGACAGGGAAGCATTTGTTCTTCTTTTGGCTCTACACTCCAAAAGTTTGGATTTGAAATCAAATAACTACTATGAGGTTAAAGTAGAGATTATCAGCTTCTATTTGATGATTTTTGTGTTTCAGAGTACGCAAAAGTGATGGAACAGATTTATTAAATGTCCAAATTAAGCACTCATGTTTAGTATTTGGTCGACAATCCTTTGCATGCAATACCTGAAGTCTGCAACCCATTGACCACACCAGACGCTGGGTGTCTTCTCTGGTGATGCTCTACCAGGCCTGTATTGCAGCCATCATTCTTGTTTGTTTTGAGGTATTTATGCCTAAAATCTTAACAGGAAATTAAATGCATGTTAAATTCGAAGAAATTAAATCTGAAGATTTACTTAGCCAGTCAAAAATGTTATGCTTTTTTGGCCATGAAAAACTCTCTAGTTGCTATGGCAGTATGTTTAGTATGATGAAGCGCCATCCAATGAATTTGGAGGCATTTGCTTGTACTTGAGCAGACAAGATGTTTCTGTACACAGAATACATTCTGTTGCTGCTGTCAGCAGTTACATCATCAATTAAGACAAGTTAGACAGTTCTAGTGGCAGCTATACATGCCCTAACATTAACACCCCCTCCACCATGTTTCACAGACATGTTTTTTAAACTTTCCACTTGCAATCACTCATCTTATCTGTCCACAAGATGTTTTTCCAGACCTCTGCAGGCTTTTTATGTACTTTTTAGTAAGTGACCATCCTTTTTTAGGATAACTAGTGTAATCGATGGAGTACTTAGGCAGAGGACTCAAATGCACGACTCGGAGACAAACATAAATCCAATAGAAGAGTCTTTACTATCAAAAGAGGTACGGTACACAGGTAAAAGGGTAGGCAGATTATCCAGGAAGGGGGTAGGCAAAGCAGGGTTTGGTACACAGGTAGGCAGTTCAAAAAGTCAGATAATCCAAAAAGGGGTAGGCAAAAAGCAAAGTCAGAAATACTATCAGAGATCAAAATAAGCAGGAATACTCAACACTAGGCAAAATCACTGGAACGCTTGACACAAGGTACAAAGACAAACTGGCACAGAGACAGGGGAACACACAGACTAAATACACAGGGAAAGATGATGAGGAACAGGTGAAGCCAATCATGGCGGGGTAGACAATCACACGGGCAGGAAACACACAAAGGCAGGTGGTGAAGTGTCTGAAACGAGAGACAAGGTGAGTAACACAAAAATAAGCAGGAAACAATAAATGAAGTAACATGAAACAAAGACAAACATAAACTAAGGAACAGGGCGGGACGTTACAACTAGGGGTTTGCACTTTGCAGTGACGTGTCTGTAGTTCGGCTGGTGACATATTATGCAGATGGTCGTCTCTGACATATTCACTCCTACCTCCTGGAGAGTGTTCCTGATCAATGGGACAGTTGTTTTGTGTTTTTTCTTATTTATTATGAGCATTCTTCGGTCATCCACTGTGGAAGTCTACTATGGCCTACCAGCCTGTTTGCTATTGCTGAAGTCACCAGTGCAGTTTTGTTTTAATGACATTCCATGCTTCATTGTCCCATTACATACGCAGGGCACTGTATGTTGATTTTGAGACATGACATGTACTATTTTCATTTTCTAGTATACACTTTTCATATTAACATGAAATTATTGATGTTTTTCAAAGATTTCTCCCCCAAAAAGCCTTTTACATTTAATTTAGCTCATGCCATCCTTATTTAGCTTTTTGTGACCCAAGGAAACAACTTTGATGACGACTACAACAACATGTAAATTCTCAAAAGTTGCTGCTAGACAGTGGTACTACTCAGTCAACAGTGCTCGGTGCTTAATATTGGATGTATTCGGTTACAAAATCTGACTTTTGGGATAAAATGTTAATGATATTTAGAGAAATACCCCACTGAACAATTCACAACATGAATTGTTAGATCACAGTGTTTTGGCCAAATTAATTTTATAACACTAGGAAGTGAAATTTCATCGCCAAAGCGTGTTTTCTCTCTCTCTGTGTGGGTGAAAACCCAACAGAGAGTTCTTGCCTATGCTTGTTTGCAACATTGAAGAAAATGGAAAAAAACCTGAAGGAAAAACTAAATTCTGTTTTTTGGAGCTCCGCCCAAGCAAGGTTAGTTAAACGTGTCGTGAGGCGTCACTCATTTCAAACAGGTTTCCACCTCTTTGTAGCTACTTTCTGCAAAGGATTTCCCCAGGCTTTCCAAACTAAGAGTTATATTATTATTATCCCTCCAATTGATAATTGTTCACACACTAGACATATATGACATGTGGATAGATACGGCCAGTCCTGCTTGTCTCAACTGTGATTCAGATTGTTTCTAGGAAATAGTCAATACACTCTGGTTTCTCTTCATATTGTATAACTCCAAAACCCAGGCCCAGCACCAACCTCTGGTTTCCAGCTTCAGCACCAGTGCCAGTCAAAGACCCAACACCAACCCCATTTCCAGCCCAATGCCTCCATGCCAGACCCACACCCAGCTACTGCCAACAGGACCCTGACCACAACACACTCACCAACGACACTTATTTATGGTTGAATGCCTCTTTATTGTTTATTGTTATTGGTTGAATAAATGGGTGTAAGACTTGTAAATCAAATAAAAACAGTTTTCTTTTTTTTATAAAGATTTCAAGGAGAGGAACATTGAGTTTGCGTCATTTGTTTTGATGCCTTGTTCAATTGTGGGGCTTCTCTTATATGTCTAAAAGAAAGTAATTCAGATTACAAAATCAAATTACAGCAAAAACTATATATTGTTAATATTTTAGAGTAAATTCATTCATTTCAGTATGTCTGCACCCCTGTCTTTCCAATATGTAGCATTCGCATACACTTATTATGTTCACGTTATGACTATGGCATTTTATGGATGTGCAGTGTTGTGTTGCACCAATGCAGGTATCCCTTTAAATACCGTTCTTTCCCCGCTCGCCCTTTCCTACCCCTGTTCGTTCCTCAACTCCTACCGTTAAAAACGTGACACACATCGGTTGTGTGACAGGTCACGTGACGGCCGGGGAGCGTTGATCCGGAAGGTGGGGGGAGCTGATGTTACCGTACTGAGATTAGTCCAGCTAGCCTGCATTCCTCCTCTCCCCGAAGCCTGCCCGAGAGAGAAAGAGAGAGAGAGAGAGGGGGAGAAATCACAAATTATGATACAGAGGCGTATTGGATTTATATATTATCATCGAGGTGGCTCGCCCTGGACATAACAACGCGACTGGGCCTCGAAAAGGGCCACATCTACACCGCTGGATCTGAGAATTCTGTCGAGGCGTGATTGAACGTGACGGATTTTTTTTTTTGTTTCTGTTTAATCAGCAAATGAAAAGAGCTCTGGGAATAACCTACAGCCTATTTCGACAGCGAATTCTCTTTCTTTTTTGATGAGGATTGCAAGATGGCTGATGACAGCTACCTTTAACAAGGACAGAATAGCGACGTCCCCTTTAAGATTAGAAGGGTATATTTATATATTGTTATACATATTGTATATACTAATGAGTTTAAATGTTAGTAAAAGCGCTTTCGTAGTTGTAAATATCCTAGCGTAGCCTAATAATGCCTTTGCAGTCGTAGAAAATGGCGAGGTGACGTCTCAGAGAATTAAACGATTTAATTAAGCTAACGAATACAGTTGAGCAATGCTGTTCGCTAAAGCCGTACTGATAATTGTCAGAATTCGTCGAGAAGAGACCAAAGAAAAGAGGCCAGAACATATCATTGGGTCAAGAGACGTTCGATAGACCGTCGGTGAAATCCAGGGCTCGCAACAGCAGCCAACATTCCAGCGGATTCTAAAAACCCTTTGTGTGGTGCGCATGGACTGGAGTCGGCTATTAAACGACAAACTATGCAGTACATAGCCTTTAAACGAGTCCTTGTGTTTGATGTTTTTATTTAGAAAACCAGGCCCTCATATCGGACAGAAAAGGGATCTATGTGAATAGGTCTAGCCCCTAGGCCTTGTGTACAGATACGCGAGGGTTGCCTGTGCTACAAAGCTGACGTTACACATCAAACAAATAGGCAGTTATTTTGTCGCTATTGTGAGGATCAAAGTCCGTTGCAACGTGATGCAATGTTTATTGAAGGGCTAAGGATACTTGTCACATGCAGGCCTATCTAAATTGCAAATCCAAATTATTTTGTGGGGGGTTTTATTATCGACTGTCAAATAGCAGTCACAAGCGTAATCAAATTTATGGTGAATGCACCCAAAATAGTCAGCCTATATTTAGGAAAGCGGACAAGAGCGCTTGCATTGAGCTGAAATGTACCGTTTATTGACACATTATCGTTTCATTAACCTATATGACACGTTATTAATTCACTGGTAGTTCAAGAGGTCCGTCAAAAATATATAGCCTTGCCTACTCAGGGTGTGGAGATATATAGGAGGCATTTGGGCTACGTAATCTTATTTACTTTACATGGTTATTTTGTGACCTGAATTGGTTTAGGAGCAATATTAGATTGACGTGGAAGTCAGGCTATCTCGTCAAGCTAAAGTAAAGACCTGCGCAGAACGGGCGGAAAAGGTGAGCGATCAAGTGTCTTTCATTAGCTACAGATACCGATTCACATCGCCGGTGATGTAACAATGTAAGCTTAATTCAAAAATGATTCAATGTAATGTGTAAACCATGTTGCTTGGTGATTCTCTGTGCCTTGTTAGCATACCATAGCCTACATGTAGCTGGAATGAGTTGTGATAGCTGCCAGAATAAGGCCTATACACTCTCAAAGTGAAATATTCGTCATTCTCAAAGCAGCAGACAATGACCGTGTGATTTAGGGGAAAGGAGACTATACCCTACCGTATTTGCATAACGTCAGCTCGTACTGTGTGTTGTAATCATAAAGGTGCTGTCATCATTGCCCAAGGCCTTCTCTGGTTGCATTCTGGAATTTGCCTGCCTACCTGAGATTGAAGCAATACCAGTCAGCTGTCATCAAGATCTGTCTCGGTTATCTTCAGACTGTGTTTTCGATCACAATAGACAGTTGTCACTTTTGATTCTGTACATTTTTGTCTATTTAACATTAGATCTAGCTCTCACTCAGCATCCAGTGTCACAGGTCTTCCCTCAGTCATTTAGAGTTAATTGATAGACAGTCAAGGGGCTTGGTTGATGTGAGAAACACACATTGTATGCCCCTGCGACATGGCCTCCGACATGGCTGAAACTTGGAGGAACTGTTTTGAGGAGGAGCTCATCTGCCCCATCTGCCTGCACGTCTTCTCAGACCCCATCCAGCTGCCCTGCAAACACAACTTCTGCCGGGGCTGCATCAGTGAGGCCTGGGCTAAAGACTCCTCCCTGGTCCGCTGCCCCGAGTGCAACCACGCCTACACACAGAAACCCAGCCTGGAGAAAAACCACAAACTGTCCAACATTGTAGAGAAATATAACGCTTTGAGTGTTGAGAAGGCTGCTTCACCGGTGTTGCAGTGTATTTTATGCCGCCGCGGCCCCCCACTGCCGGCGGTGAAAGTCTGTCTGCGTTGTAACGCCCCCTGCTGTCAGTCCCATGTACAAACGCACCTGCAGCAGCCCTGCTCGGCGCTGGGGCACCTGTTGGTGGAGGCAGAGGCTGTGAAGGCATGGACGTGCCCACAGCATGATGAGTACAGGCTGTACCACTGTGAGGCAGAACAGACTGCTGTCTGTCAGTACTGCTGCTTTACACGATGCCACCCCAGCCACGGGCACGGAGTCACTGACGTGGAGCTACGACGCAACGACATAAGAGTAAGGACAATAATGCACAACATAAACAACACGCACTCAGGCCACTGCCACCTTTCTGTCAAAGGCTCAGCAGCATCACAAACCCAACACAACACTATCAGGGTGAGAGTGGTTATTGCCAGAAATTAGACATTAGGGTAAGATCCATCCAAGATTAGGAAGCAGGCAGGTCTGGTGAACTGATAAGTCCTCAATTGGCTAAGTGCATACTCTTAAAGTTTGTCCTTGCTTCAGATGTCTGCATGCTCTGATTAATGCATGCATTCACAGCAGTCACAGCATTGCATTAGTCAAGAATTAAATGGACAAACAAGTGGACAGGCAACATGGCATGTACAAAATATACAGATGGGCTGCACACACACATTATTGAGGACAACCACTCTCATGTAATGGCGTTAACACAAAACTCTGGATCTGCTCATTTGAAAGGGCTAATTTAATCACCTCCCTGGTTACATAGAGGTAGGTCTACAAGATCCCCATGGTAGCATTTGAACCTGTAATCTATGTACATGTTTTTTTGTGTATTTTGAACATAAATATACATTCACCAATGTCTCTCCCTCCCTAGTAGTATTGTGGTCAATTCCATTAATCTGGTTGAGAACAGAAAAGCTTAAATTGGAAAAAGATTGAATTAAAGTGTGTTGTGTGTGTGTGTATATGTGTGTATCCTCGAGTGTATGCATTTTTCAATTGTGATCCATTCCAACCCATTCTCATCTGTTGGAGTGACAAACAATGTGGTGGAGGGTGGAACAATGAGAGGCTCTCAGCCGGCCTTATCTCTCCAGCACAGGTGCATCCTAGCCTGGGTCCGCTGGCTGGGAGAGGGGGGTAGGGGTGGAGGAGAGGAGAGGAGAGGAGAGGAGAGGAGGGGAGGGGAGGGGGATGGGGGAATAGGGGAATAAAGTGATTTGTCACTCCATTCTGTGGTTTCCTTTGGCTTTTCTGTGCATCTCTCCACTTCCTGGGCTGGGGTCTTAGTAAAGCAGATTGGTTGGTTACATTGCACAAGGCAGAAAGGTTGTTGGCCTGCCTGTCTGCCAGCTAACCAGTTCCTCTCTCTCTATCAAATATTTTGTGAACTAGCCTGATGTTAAGGATAACATATAATTTAATGATTTCTGCTTGTTTGTATTGCGTGTCATGCATTGAAGTGCATTTTTTGGCTTTGATCCATTGGATTTTTAGGGGCTGCTCATGGTCTGACAGATGTCTGCCTACCCACTGTTGAACCTTGGCCCACATGTGAAACTATCTTGTCTATCTTATTTTCCATTTATCTTCCTTTTCACCACACGTTTTTGAAGAAGTAGGTGTGGTAGGTAGGTGGTATCAGATTGGGGTTAGGCAGAAGAAGTCACACAGGCTTGGTTACTGAGTCATATAGGTGACCACACACACAATTTTTGTGTTAACGGTGCGGAGGTAGGGTTCTTTCCTGACTCATATGTACGACTGTAATAGGCCTCTGACTCAGCTAAGGGAACCATTCCTATTCACTGTGTGTTAAATTGGGGAAATTCCAAGTTGATTTTAGATTTGAGGGGTGTGGATATCTTGCTATTCTTTAAAATAGTCACAATGGAAGAGACACGAAATGACAGTTCACCCAACCGCAGTACCCCCTAAAGGTACTGAACTCTTCACCCCCCCCCCCCCCTCCTTTGTCCCCCAGGCTGCAGTCCTGAGCCTGACTATCAGTCAGCATAATCAGGTCACAGTCCTGGGCCCCTTGTGAGATGTAGGACTAGGAGCAGTGACCTGTAGGACTAACAACTTATGCCTTCACATGTCCTCATTAGGTGCCTCCTCCTCTTGCCTTTTGACCAATTCCATACCAACTACGAGTTCCCCTTTAACATTTCAGGGTTGTCTATATAGGTGTGAGGAATATTTTGAATATTCCACCTAGCCAATTTTTGTTTTTATTTAGTCATAACATTAATCAATAACAATGACGGCCTGGCAATCAGAAGGTGGAGCTATTACCATACTGCAGATACCAATCCAATCCGTTCAGATCTACATATGGTGTCAAGGATAATAGCTTGGCATTCATTTGGGATATGGCTGCTACTCCTGGCTTAGTTTGACATCAGCTCAGCGGCCTGGTTCGGTCAATTTGGGCATCTGCTGTTGTTGACGTGCAATCACCAGCCCAGAAATAACCAGTGTTGTTGTGACCACAGTTCCATTAGTCACAGACTGGGCCTAATATGTGTACATGTGAGGCTGTCAGAGGGAAAAGGGGAGAGGAGAAGAAGAGTACGCTGTATCCCCTTATACCCATTTATTCCTTTCTCTTCAGTTCCCCCATTTATTCCATCCTCACTTGCTCATGCAAACACAAAATAGCTCTCGGTTGCTATGACAGCATCTCCCCCCTCCTCCCATCAGATGAAATGTTTGTTAGATGGAGACTAAATTAGCTGGTTCCCTGGCTACTGGTGGAGGCCTGGTAGTCAGATAGTGACTCAAGGCTCTCCATTGCCAGTGCTGTTGTTTTCCATGGGAATAAGTAGAGGAGGGACTATTGAACCCAACTATAAATATACTTTTTATCTCCCCCCCCCCCCCCCCCCCACTTTCTCTCTCTACCTCCTCATCTCTTACGTACTATCTTTCTCTTTATCTCTCTTTCTCAGCAAAGCCTATTGAGGCAGCAGGAACGAGTGGAGGAGAGAGTACAGGACATCGAGGAGCAGCTCTGTAAACTGGACTCTGACAAGTGTGTGGTTGAGGTACGTCTGAGCAACACATACTCAACACGACTGCTGGTAGACACCAGACTACACACACACGTTTTATGCATGCTGGGCAGAGTGTTTGATAAGGAGGCGGTAGAGATATTGCAGAATGAGCAGTGTGTATGTTTGTGTAACAGTGTCTGTGTGTGTTCTTTCCTACAGGACAAAGTGTGTGACTTGAAGGAGGAGGTGCGTGTACAGTACCATAGGATGCAGCAGCTCCTGGAGGAGGATCTGGGTCGGACCCTTGAGGTTCTCGATCGGGCCCGGTCCAGGTTCTGCCAGGAGAACGCGGCGCAGGTTCTAGCTTTAGGAGAACAGCGCCACGAGGCCCAGAAGCTGATGAGCTCAGTCCAGACAGCCTTCAGCAAGGCAGAGGAACTTGGCTTCATGAAGAACACTAAGCCTATCAGAATCCTCATGGATCGGTGAGATAGCTAGCACATTGTTGCTACATTCATAGTTGATATACACATTGAGCAAATGTATGCTTTTATACTCACGATAGATCTCTTTACTTTGATCGTAATATCTAGGTTTCTAAGTAGACTTGCCGTGTGTAGTGTTGTCCGTTTTTCTGCTCTTCAATCTGGTCCCGTGTTTGTGTGTGTTGCAGGTCTCAGGCGTGTGTGGGTAGTGCTCTCCCTCCCTACAAAGTGGGGAGCCTCAACTCTAAACTGTTCCTGTCTGAACTCTCTAAGAGAGAGAAGAGTCTGAGGAGAACACTGGAAGGTAAGAGAGATTCTGACATGAACATTTAAGTTGACACCTTCACAAGCTTACCAGCAGTTTATCTGTTTGTGTATGTGTTTGCAATGTGATCCACATGTCCTCCTTTACTTCCCTCTCTCTCTCCAGCCCCCCTCACCCCCCCTACCTTCCTCCAGTCCGTCCCTGCGTATCCGAGCGGCCTTGGCTCCAGCTCTGGCGCGGAGAAAAGGAAACACTCCTCTGCGTTTCCAGACGGCAGCGGGAACGTTGGGAAAACCACAACTTCAGGATTCAAAGACTCCTCCTCTTCCTCCTCCTCCTCCTCAAAGCAGCCCTACCTGGGTCCTAACTCCACCCCTGGAGAGGGCCAATCCACCAATCAGCAGCCTCTGGGCACCTGTGGCCCCTCCCATATGAGTGAAGGCAGTGGGACAGGAAGTGGCAGTGGCTCACTGACCAATCACCATTCAGGATCTGTGTTTGGTTCTTCCCACTTCCCTCCTGGTGGTGGAAGCTCCTCTCACTCCTCCCAGCAGGCTGTGCTGCCTCAGTATGGCGGGCGTAAGATCCTGGTGTGTACGATGGATAACTGCTACTGCTCCGGGGTCCCCTCCGTGTCAGGCCACCGTGGCCACCCTCCGTACCCACGCTCAGGCTCCTTCCCCTGGGTGAGTGCGCAGGACTACCCCCCTCCGCCAGGGCTGACCTCTGGAGGTCCCTCCATGCAGGGCCTAGCAGTGAGGGACTGGATAGACGCCTCACAGACACACAGACATGCAGACTTCTATGGGCTCTACGGACAGCCGTCCGCCAAGCATTACGTCACTAGTTAACACAAATACACAGACACACACACACACACACATACACACACTTACATGCAGGCATCTAGGGACAGCCATCTACCTAGCACTAATTCTCTGGTTGACTTACAGAAACAAAACATGTGCACACACACACACACACACAACATATACACACTCGGGGGCAGGGTTGATCTATATTTGAGTTCTTTCTTTGTTTTTGTTTTCCGTCAATTATACATGTAGTGTATTATACATGTAGTGTCTGTGCAACAACCGCAATTGTTCAGTCTTATGCACTTGGTCACAGAGGCCATAGTCCTCCACTAGTGACCTAGGGGGAGAGAAAGAGTAATGGAATGAGGAGGGACAAAATCTCTTTATTTTAGAGGGCAGAAGAAGGATTGATTTACGTAAATAGAAAATCCAACTTCTCCCTCACCCTCTCCATGCTCACATATGCTCCCATAAACATAGGTTGAGGATGAATAAACATAAATAGAGAAACCGTTCAGTGCTGGGCTTTTGGAAAGCAAAGACATTCTAGTCCTGGGGATGTCTGAAATGTGTCTGTAACATGTCCCGCCCCGTTGTAGTGAGGTTGATTGCCTTATATCATTATTGTTCTATTTTTCTCTTCCCGTGGGACTATGTTAGATAACGTTAGATCCTTAACGAGAGCAATGGTTATTATTGTCATGTCTCTGTTTTGGCCTCCTCTCCTCGCTGGGTTCAGGGATGTACTGTACAGCTTGGACACAACATGCTCTTCCATGTTCACATGGGATACCCACAATGCACTTGGGGAGGTTGGGAATTCCTTGATGACAGACGCTCCAGGTAGAAGTTGGCCCTAGGCACAGATCTAGGACCAGCTAACCCTCCCCAAATCCTAACTTGATCCATTAGGAGGAAACATGTAAAACTGACTTTAGATCAGGGTCTAGGGTGCAACTTCATCCTCCTGGGAGCACCAGGACTCCAGACCTCCACTATTCCCACTGGAGAGGGGATCCTTCTATGCTGCCAGGCTTCCCAATGGATTGAATTCTTCCATCTGAAAGAAGAGACTGTCTCTTTCATTACATAGTTGTCATGACATATGATGTGAGTTATTGCCATATGAGCAGGTTCCGTGTTTGTCTTAAAGACTCTTTGACTCAGAGACGGAGGCTCAATGAGCCGCTTCATGAACTGGACCGACCAAACCAATCAACACAAGCATTTGGAGGACTGCTGATGCTGAAATTGTACTTCCTGCAGGGTGATGATGTCACATCCTCTCAACAAGCACACAAGCCCCTGGCTTCCTGTTTGCAGCTGTAAGCATGCGGGGAAGTTTTTGAGCACTCTGAAAAAATTGACGAAAATAAACTGTAACGGTTTTAAAAGGATGAGTGAAAGTAGGGTGGGAGGGTTTTTTCATTAACTTTTTCTAAAGCGAGACTGGACTGCTCAATGTAAGCAATGGTCATAACCCTTCAAAGGAATTGTTGTTACTAGAACATTAGAGCAACAGAAAAATGGAAAACAATATCTTTTTGTAAATATTTTGAGAAATGAAAAATTACGGACATGTCATTTGAAGGAGGGTTCCAAATAAATCAATGAATTTAAATCTGTCACGTCTGTGTTTTTTTTGTGATCACAACCCTAATGCTTTCTCTCTCCTTGAAACCCTTTTTGGGATCTTGAAGAAGTTCTCTATTCTTCCTCAGACTCAGATCCTCAAAGCAAACAGACCTCAGGTGTCAGATGATGTTTGGGGGTTAGTTGGTTTGTGGGGTGTGAATCTAGGTCAGAATTGTATTATTTGCTTTCCACCCCCTCACCCATACAGACACAGTCATCTGTTCATTCCAGAAATGACGAAAAGAGAAACAGATCTTCCAACCTCATCAACAGTTCCAGTATTAGTGTTCTGTTTAAACGTGTGGGTGTGTGTGTGTGTGTGTGTGTGTGTGTGTGTGTGTGTGTGTGTGTGTGTTCCTCCCAGGCTGATTAAGCTGTAGTATTAGCGCTTTCTGCTACCCAGCACTTTGGGCTTCAATCCCCTTCAGCCAGCAGGGATGATCCACCCCTGTGTGTTTGAAAGTAATGTCTCCCTCTTTATCTGCTGGCCCATAAGGACGCCATGATCAGAATTGTGCACAGTTTATCTTATTTTTTTAACATTTAGATTAGCCTGGCTTAGGTTAACCCTATGAAGTACTAACATACATACATTTCTGACTGAAACACTAAACCTGTTAAACTCTCCCAATCTGTTACACATACACATACACACATTTGATTGACATGCAGCTAAACCCATCATCTGAAACCTGTAAGATCACACTCATCCCAACAGAAAGATATGTTCAAGCTTAGCAAGTGAGGTGTGGAGACATATAGAAGGTTGTGTGTGTATGTGGCTTTATTGTACTTAACATATTTAGAAGTGATGTATATCACAGTATCATTATACAGTGCATCCCCTCTCTAATTCCACTACTCAAAACATTCTTTGTAGCTCACACCTATTTGGTGGAATAAAGAATCTGATTTGTGGTGTCTCTTGTCTGTCATTGAAACTGAGAAGTGATCTGCTGATGAGAAGAGGGCAGGCAAGTGGTGGGGTGTTGGAAGTACAGAATGAAATGACGGGGTTGTTTCTCCTCTCACACCCTCTTTCTCACACTTACACTCACACACAGCTGCTGAACAGCTGTCCGATCCATGAGAAGAAAAAAGCAGTAATCCCGTCGCCTACATCCCAGAGATTCGCATCACACACCCCTCTGTCTGGCTCCATCAAGTCGCCCACACACTGAGGGGGGGAAAAAAACTTGTATTCACTGATAAAACAACCACAGAACTTTGTGTTCTCTCATTCAGAGGTTTCAAAGAGGTTTCGCCTGTAGATAAGCTCTAAAGAGACTGCACTCAGCTTAGGTCTGTGCCCAGAGGAAAAAATAAATCTTTGATTGTTATAGAAATGAGCCAGGAATGCAAATCTTTTCTAAATCCAAGGACATACCAATCTTGTTCTGTGTCATCAGAGCAAATGCATAAATTAGCTTTAATTAGTTTGTTGATATGATGACTTCCCTGGCTGCTTCATACATTTCTCTAAGCTGCTATGGCAGGGAAGAGGGAGGTAAAAGAAATGGGGAACAATGATAGTTCACTGACTGTCTGAGTGGATGAGAGTGTTTCACAATGAGAATCTTTGTGAGAGCAGGGAGGCCATTTTCCAGTCTCAGAGGCCTTCAGAATCAATCACACCCTTTATCCCTGTGATGAGTACACACACACACACACACACAGCTGGATGTGTGTTTTATGGCTGTTCCCGCCCCTATATTAAATGCAGTAACCGCACAGCTATGTGCGTTCCATAGCTATGGCCTGACTGTAGTTCAGTGGGTAGGCTTGGAGAGGAATTGTGCACACGAATGCACGTTGCACTCTCAACCACACACTCACACTCAGCCGGGATTGTATAGGCCCTCTCCTTGTTGGAGCTAGACTAAATGCTGGAGCTGAGCACGTGTGTGTGTGTGGGTGCGTAACCCCACCCCCTCTCAGAGGCCTCACCAGCTGGGCCCTGTCACTGTCAAGACCAGCTGACCCCCACCTGCCATGGATGTGTGTGTGTGTGTGTCCTGGAGTCTTCAACTGCCACAAGAGCATGATCCGAAAATATCCCCTTGCCTGCTCCTTTTGCTCCTATTACCCAATCTGAAGGAAATGTAATGGTGTGCCAGCAATATAGCTGAAGCTTCTCTCATCCCATCGTAAGGCTGGATGAAAGTTACACATACAATGTGGACTTGTGCAGTCCTTGACAGAACTCCAACTCTAGATTCACACTGTTCCAAACAAAAAGTTTATAGTTATAAATTGACACGCTAGGATTCTCTTTTTCTCACATCGTTTTATTCACGTACCTTCAATCCTCAGACAGATTACATTCAAGAATATCACAAGGAAAAGCCTTAGTGTATTTCCCTCTGTAACCCAGACACAAAACACACTGAGAAATACATTCTACCATCATAACCTTGTTAAAATCCGCCAACATACATTATATATGGAAACATTATAGACTACAAAATACAGCTGTAAAATATACTCTACAATGTGCATAACATAATATATGAATGTGGGGCCATGTTATTTACAATTGATAATCAAAACTGTAGTGCTTATCCATTTGATTTCATAGTGTCCTTTTTTACATATTAACATGAGTCATCATTTCATAGGGGAGTAAAGCACAGTAGACAATATTTCTCCAACGTTCTAGTGACCACCCACCACATCAGTTGTTGTTTGTAAGCACCCTACGTTCTACTTCACCATAAATAAAGAATTACAAAAATATACCTCACTTCAAACGGAGCCATAGCAAGAAAAGAGCATACAGCTGACATGGAATAAAAATGAAAACAATGCAGCAAACTGTAAGAATGAGAGGAGAGGGAAGGAGAGAGAGAGAGAGAGATACAGAGAGAGTGAGAGAGGCAGGGAGAAAGAAGAATAGAGAGAGGGAGAGAGTTGGTTTCCAGGACAACCTGAGAAGGAGTGAGAGAAAAGGCTGGTGTTCTGGTGAAGGGGAGTAGAAAGGTCTGGAATGTTTGGGGTTCCAACATGGGGGAAGGTGATTGGAATGGTTAGGCTCAGCTGGAATGGGAGGGGGCGGTCTCCTGGCATGGGTTCTCTAAGAAGGCTTAAACCTCCCTCCCTTTTAAAAGCAAAGGTGGGAGTCTAGCGAGTGTTGCAGTTACAACGACAGTTGTAGAGTTAGTGAGTTGTGTTAGGTAAACATCTGCAAGGTATGGGGCTGGGGTCAGGCTGTTAAAAACTCTCTTCAAGTCTGTGTTGGTGTAGTGTGCGTACATTCACAGGTACAGCCCGTCCTCCGTGGGGATCGGTGTTTGTGTGTGCGTGTGTGTGTATGAGCTTTGAGCTGAGCTACTTCTTCTTAGCGTTGACACTCTTGCAGACCCAGTTCATGCCTTCCTGAAAGAAGTTGAGGAGACAGTTAGGGAAAAAGCTACCAGATCCATTTCAATTATAAAATATAGATATAGGTGAGGTATTTGTAGGCTGCAAGAGGTGATTTTGTTGGGATTGAAAATGTATATTCCCTGATTAAATCAGGAAAGAAATCTGTATCTGAGATAAAGAGAGGAGTCACTTCAAACTATTGAGATGCATCCCCCTAAAGCCTTGAACAATAATGATGTTTTAATTGGCTGACACTGTCCTCATCCTGTTTTTGCTAATAATAAATTGGCAGACAGGTGAGTGTGTGTGTGTGTGTGTGTAGGCAGTCATCTAACCTGGACCCCCTCCCCAGTGAGTGCAGAACAGGATTGGATCTGCCAGACACGGTCCCGGATGGTGTGCAGGTTGAGTCCCTCAGCGATCTCAGAGGCAGGAGCTGCTGTCAGGAGGTCCTGCTTGTTGGCAAAGATCAGCACTGGAACTCCACTCAACTTCTCCTCATCCAATAACTCAGCCAGCTCCTATAACACACACACACACACACACACACACACACACACACACACACATCAGAGCGTCCACAACATGGAGGACATGAAAATAAAAAGAATATTCAAGCGAATACATACCTGCCCTGTCTCCTCAAATCTCTTTCTGTCTGCACTGTCGATGACATAAATCTGAAACACAGAGCATTTTAATGTAGTGAGAGTAGTAGCACTTACATGTTTCTGTGTGAGAACCAGGAGTGCGCCCTCTGTGAGCTGGTATTAGGAGGAACCCCAGAGTAGGGACCACTATGATCAAGCCACTCACCAGCACATCAGTGTTCTCAAAGTAGTTCCTCCAATAGGGTCTGATCTTCCTCTGGCCTCCGATGTCCCACACATTCAGCTTAAAGCCCTGGGACTGAACACTCTTTATGTTGAAACCCTGGACAGAGTGAGAGTGAGAGTGAGAGAGAGAGAGAGAGAGAGAGAGAGAGAGAGAGAGAGAGAGAGAGGAGAGAGAGAGAGCTTGTGTAGGAGAAAGTATTTTTGTTGTTTGTGTTTTTTTAATTTATTATTTATTTTCTTTGAGCATGGTGGAGATGGTGATGTGTTTTAAGCGTGATGATATGTGTGTCTGTGTGTGTATTCCCTCCTTACCTGTGTGGGGGTGATGTGGCTGATGTCTTCGGACGCAAGTTGTTTGAGCAGGGTGGTCTTTCCTCCGTTATCCAGCCCCAGCAGCAAAATCCGAACCTCCTGGTCTGGAGTGCTCTTCAACTTGCGCAAGATTGACAACAAACCCTGAAACATGCCAATGATCAGGCCAATGATAAAACATGTCTGTGAAACAGGCCGTCGATACACATCACTAAGAGAACCGATTGCGCAACAGGAGCGGCAGCTCCTAGCATGCCCAGGCCACTACAGGCCGTGCAGATGATTGCTTGTGAGATAAGTTTAGTTGGCTATATGGAGGATGCGCGCATACTGCATAGATGATAAATGGCATGAAAAAAAGGATGATTCTTTGCTCTCCAGAGATGGGTTAAAGTGTTTAACATAAGCTGCCTAATGTCTACACAGGTGTGGTGGCGGCTTATTTTCTAAAGAAGGAAATCGAGTATGATACGTGAAGCCACTCGAGCTAACCAGCTAGTAGTTGCGATAGATTCAATGGGGGTGGCTAGCGTGCTAGGCAGCTAATCTCTCACCACCGGAGCAACAAAACCGATGCAGTCAGCTTCCAGTAAAATCTTTATTTTCCTGCAAATAATTGATCTCTTAAATAGTAAAAAGACAACATTTGCAATCGTGCTCAATGTTGTTACTTATTGCACCTATATTCTGTTTGACCCACATCGTAATTGCTATTTATCACAGGACATTTAACTCACCATCTTGTTGCTTTATCTCCCCAAGACGCTGCCGAGGGTTACTAGGGGATGGGGGTGGATTGGTGACGTTGTACACAAACTCAAACGTCAAGTACAAGTGTGGGCGTGGGCTATGGACAAGTAGCATGGTAGCATGTTTTATGATTAGCAATTTTAGCTAAAGCAAATTACCTATCCTATTGAAGTCAGATGTAGACTATTGAAATAATATTTTGATTGAACATTCCTCACTCATGAAAAAAACCCTAATCTGATTGTCATGTTCTCGCTAGTAAGGTGGTATATTGTTGAAGATCATGTTTGATTCGTGTTACAGAGCATATGTATCATGTTTTACTTTACTGTTTTCATTTTCTGTGCACAGGTAAATGGTCGTTCTTCAAAAACAACCATAGTTCATTTAGGCATATAATGTGTTTTTGTATACATTAAGGTTTTTGACTGGAGAGGGAGCTGCCCCAGCTAGTGATTGGAGGACAGGGTGCCACGTGCACTCCCCCCCCCCCCTAACTACACCGACCATTGGACATTGAACGAGTTACATTGTCACACCTTGGTCCAGCCCTGCAAGGTAATTCAGCCAACATTCTCATTTAATTAAAAGTGGATTGATACAGATAGATAGCCGTTGCTGTTTTTTCTGTGAATTTCTGCATTTTCGAAATGTGCTTTGGGCGCAGGTGCTAGCATGCGAGTAACTTGTCAAGTAAGTTGCATCAGTCTGTTGTTACTGGTTAACAAATCTGTTACCAACGTGCTGTAGTAGTATGTGCCTTGTGGGCTGCCTGCTTATTATGTGTTATATATATATATATATATATATATATATATAGTGTATGCACTTATCAGAATTAGACAGCTGAGTTTTCAGATCAATCCAGGTATACAAGAGGAGAGGAGATGACTTTTGAGTATTGAGATGCACCCAGGTAACTTGTATGTACACTAGATCCAGTCTATCCAGCTTTGGGACATCACCTCAGACCTGTCCTAACTTCACCACAGACCTCTCAGACCTGTCACTCATTCATTTCTTTCCTCTCCCTTCACTCACTCACTCATTCTTTCATTGAAAATGGGTAATTCATGTGCTCTATTTGGTAAGCTTCAGTACTAAAAGACTAGTTTGATAATGCACATTTGGGTCTTTTCTTGCTCAGTGTGGAACAAAGTGCAGACCATAAACCTGCTGTGCAAACAAACTACTCCAGCAGGCTCCAGTTCCAGCCTGGGGTCGTGGTAATCTCAACAGACGAAAGTGGCTTCCTCTCCTCATCTCCTCTACTTCGCACTGATCTGAATGCTCAGGATTGGCTTCGGCCATGTTGCTTTAGCCCATCTGGAGATTGTTTTATCCTCTGTAGTTCTTCCCTGTCTTTGTAAATGAAGAGAAGGAGACAAGCAGAAGAACTCTACTGCTAAGATGCACCCCTAGTCAACAGCACAACTAGCCTCCTACTCATCGGTGTGGCTTTTCTGAACCAGTTAATATTTACATCAGTGACCAGACTAGGTCTTACTGGTTAGGAAGGAGGCCAACCTATTGAAGTCAGAGACCCCTGTGAGTGTAGGAATTTGAATAATGGACTAAACAGGACTTCAAGAAGTCAGAGCAGGTTTTAGCTGCAGCTGTTTTATACAGTCAGCTGTTTTATACTATGAAGTAAATTACCTACTTACTGTAGATGATATCTAAAGGAGAGCTTCATGTGGTAGGCTTAGGCTTTGAGTTTAAATTATAACTTAGGTCTTAAGTAAGTATTGTTCTTGAAACATGTAACATGTTCCTGCTCTTTCAGACGCAGGCCAGAGGGGTTAAGTGGACCAGTTCAGTACCAGTAAAAGGACCCAGAGGGATTGCAGGTTTGGGGAATTCTTCTGTGATTTTGGACCTAATTAGTGAGGTGGAGGAAAACAATGGCTTTGAATGGGTTTGATATTGACGCGCCGCGCTGGGATCAGTCCACATTTGTGGGCCGACTGAAGCATTTCTTCAACATCACTGACTGGACAACAGTGGTGGTGCCCGACTCGCGCCTGGATGAGGCTAAAGCACTTGTTGAAAGCTGCAGGTAACACACAAAAAGACACACTCAATCACACACACACATGGACATGCATGCACATATACATGTAAACTGTACAGTCGTTACAGTTGTGTGGAAATGTTGGTTCCCTGGTTCTCTGCAGGGCAGGTTCCGTTCCCCCCGGTACCTCAGAGGAGCAGCTTCACTATGCTAAGAAGCTGTATGACTCAGCGTTCCACCCTGACACCGGAGACCGCATGAACCTCATCGGACGCATGTCCTTCCAGGTCCCTGGAGGCATGGCCATCACAGGCTGCATGCTGCAGTTCTACAGGTACACACACACACATACACACACACACACACACACACACGTACATCTTTGACTAGGCTAGCTAATCTCAGATCCTAGAATCTCATCTCTTGATTGAGATTGATTCTGGGTGGCGCAAGGAGTTAAAAGTGCTGTCGGAAGTTGTAAGCAATTCCAAACCCTTAGAAACTTTTTGCTGTAGGCTCCACCTGAATTGCACGCAATGACTCTCCTTATCCACCCTTGCTATTGTTTACAAACCGATGTGCATGCATTGAACAAAATGAAAACATGGAGTTAGCTGAAGAGGCTTTCAATGCCAGCATTTTGCAGATGAGCAGTGTGCATTCAATTATTTATATTAAAAAAAATCCCTGCCTCCATCTAAAGCACTCCTCTCTATTTGTTGGTAGAATCTGTGCGTCGCTGGTGAAATTAACGGGATGCACCGCCTCCACTTTTCGATCGTGCGCTGTCAGACTCCATTTTAAATGAAGAGTCTGACTTAGTGAGACTGTAGGAGCAATCACAAATGTCTAGTTCTCTCTCCCTGTCTGTCTGTCTTACTCCAGGACAGTTCCTGCTGTAGTGTTCTGGCAGTGGGTGAATCAGTCCTTTAATGCTCTGGTTAACTACACCAACCGCAACGCTGCCTCTCCTATCACTCCCAAGTAAGAACCCATGTCCATGTCATTATTGATTTGACCTATAATTCACCTGGTACGCTGATCGACAACCCATTTACCGTATCACCTGAGAAGGTGGTAAATAATTATTTTTTTCTCTCTCTCACCCTCCCCCTCACAGGCAGATTGGTGTAGCCTATGTAACAGCAACTAGTACAGCTCTAGCCACTGCAGTGGGGCTCAACCTATACACAAAGGTACAGTGACACACACACACTAAACTCTCTCTCTCGCAGGTGTTTAGACCACTCACACGACTGATGTCTCATTATATTAGGTTGTTAACATGTTCACCTTCCCCTTCCTGTTTTGTCTCCTCCCCTTCTTGCAGAAAGCTCCTCCCCTTGTGGCACGCTGGGTTCCGTTTGCAGCGGTGGCGTCGGCTAACTGTGTCAACATACCCATGATGAGGCAACAGTGAGTCTCTCGGAGCCGCCTGCATATATACCATGAAAGTGAATGGGCATTTACTAGAAACGTACACAGCAACATGGTGCATGCATGGCAAAATGGAGACAGTCAAAACAGAACAGTGCACATCCCTCTCTTCTCTCATTTGATCTCTCTCTACTTCTCTCTACTTTCTCACTCAGGGAGATCCTGAATGGCATTGCTGTCACAGATGAGAATGGCAACAAACTGGGTCATTCCAAGGTAAGCAATGGCAGGTCATTTTCTAGGTGTTTTATAACCTTTTCATTTACCTTCTTAAAAATGCAGATCTTGTGGATTACAATATTTTCAAGCACTTTTTCAAATCAACATTTCATTTGAGCATTTCTTACTGCTACAAAGGAAAAGCTAAATGATATCTTTATATTCTGCCTCCTCTACAGAAAGCAGCGGCGAAGGGCATTACCCAGGTGGTCATCTCCCGGGTTACCATGGCAGCACCGGGCATGAGTACGTGTCAGAAGTCACAGGGAGGAGCCAGAGAGCTGAGACCTTTTTTTCAAATCCTATGATATATGTAGCTAAATAATAGTTACATGATTATACAGCTAACACACACAGTTCTGATATTGATAGTAAATTGTAATAATACATTAGACATGTGTTACTCAATGCTCAGAACCTCTGTGTGTGTGATGAATTAAATACCTTAATTTCGTGATGAAATCCACTTCTACCTATTCTCTCTCCTTGACTCTCCTCTCGTCTCCTCTCCCAGTCATTCTACCCATCATAATGCAAAGGCTGGAGAGATACAAGTTTATGCAGGTGGGTTTTTTTTTTACCTTTCATTTCATTGAAACTACATTGTGCAACATAATATTCATTCTTCAGGATATGTCTACTGAGATAACTCTTAGCTTGTTAGTTATTGTTTATCTGTGAGTGGGTGAGTGTCCGCTAACTTGGCTAATGAGGTGTGTCTTTTTACAGAAAATCACGTTTCTCCATGGACCACTGCAAGTGATGATGGTGGGAGTGTTGTAAGTAGGCCTGTTCATGAAGTTTTATTATAAAGATTTGTGCTTGAGGCAGGGGTGTTTACTCAACAAACTGGTTATTGGAAGTTGAAGGTTGCACATTGACAACTGGAAAGGTTAGTGCTTAAGAGATAACTGGTTGGTGCAAGGTTACAACATGAATGTCACCCACACATACACACACACCTAATAATCTATGTTTGTTTTGCAGTCTGGTCTTCATGGTGCCAGCTGCCTGCTCCCTTTTCCCTCAGAAATGGTAATTAGTCTGTGTCCATAATTTCATCTGTTTTAACAGCATAACTACACATTTCATAACTGCATTTCTATGATTAGTTGCAGAATAGTTTGGCAACATGTGTGTGCGTGTGTGTTCTGCAGCTCCATGGCCGTGTCTAAGCTGGAACCAGAGCTGAGAGACTCCATTGTCTCCCGCTATGGAGAGGGTATAAAATGTGTCTACTTCAACAAGGGCCTCTAAAGACCTCTCACCAAATGGGCAAATCTGCATCGTTCTCTGTAGGCCGGTCCAATGAGAAATTGATGGTTGGATGGTGGTGATTGAGGTTGACATGCATACACATAACCGGATTTCCTTTTTGCCTGTCCATGTAATTGTTTTTACTTTCTACAAGTATTTCTTGTTGTTAGGGGAGATGTCTGATATGTAATTTTGTACCACTATCTCATGTAAACAATCAGTGTAAAATGCAAGGTGATGCCTAATGCTCATCATATACGTATTTTCTGTCTGTGAAAATATAAACACACAGAGGCAAATGAGACTGTTTGGAAGATCAACAACCAGTTAGTCAGTGTTTAGTCACTCAGATCCAACTGTGAGTCTGAGTGTTGCCTTTTACAACTCTGTGTTGTTGCAAGTTGGAGGGGTACTATGTACTCAATACTGATTGATTTCTTGAAACGATTTCATCTCAGGAAGTGCATACTTACCTGGTTTGCTGATCAAAATGTGATCAAACGTGTAGTGTAGATGTCCTTGTTCTTTAGAATGTGTACTTTTCCTAGCTCTATGCATCACTATTCTAATTCCATGTTTCTACATGTCAGTGTTCAAACATGCTCATGGATGGAGGCATACACTCTTGCCTTTGAAGTAAGTACTGTAGTGCCTTCTGTACTTAGGTTAGATCATTGGTGCATGTTTAGTTGAAGACTCTGGGCCAGTTTCACAGACCCTGAATCAGACAGATTTGTGTTTTCTACAATGTATCAGCCTGAAAAGTTCAATACGGTGATCTAGAATTGAGCAAGAACTAAAGCCTGCTCGCCCTAGGGTTGGTGACCTCTTGTTTTAACTAATGCATTGCTGAAAACGAGAGGTAACCCATAGCATGTCCTGGGTCTGAAAAAGGTGGAGAAACATTTCCCTTCAGCTACTGTCTATCCTCCACACAGCAGCCAGCCAAGAGCAGACTCAGCTAGTAGTGGCACAGTGTTCTTCAGTGAGGTATTCTCTGATTAAATATAATTTAATGAACTGTGAATGAGTTGCCTTATTTACTGGGATTGGCCTGGCAACTGTTTTGGAAAAGGGCCTACACAATACACCACAGCAGGCTCAATCTATAATATAGCCCTATATCAATGCTATTGACATAAGTACCACCAGAGAGCAGCGTGTGTCTTAGGCTTAGGTTTCATTAAGAATGGGTGGGACACTCAGTTTTGGAAAATGGCATTTTTGTTCCCCCCCACACTTTTTATCCAAGATATCCGTTTAAAAGACCAACTTTAAAAGACCATACCTAATGATCACGTTTTTGGCTTCGCTTGTGTCGCGTCTCGTTGTGGATTTTTAAAAGACAGCTAAATCGAACTGCTGGAAGAACGCAACCAGAACGCAGTATTTGACAGCTGTATGGCAGTGAAATGACAGAAGTTAGCTGCTGAACAGTCACTTGCCATCGTGGTTTGTTTCGGTTCTGTCTTTCTGTGCCGTATGAGCATATCAGCACAGCTTCCTCAGTACGCAGTAGGTTATCACATGCTACGGAGTTACGGTCGCCTCCCATGAATTGTATATGCTACCCATTAGCATTAGCTGATACAAAGGGCTGGAGACTATCCAATGCATTGGCACATCTTATTTAAAAATATCCGAGTACATTAAAGGGGCAATCTGGGATTCAAACAATAACAAAGCAGTCTCTCCACCACATAGCTGAGAAATGAGCCTGGAGAAATGTTACCACTCTCAAATTCATAGACGGAGCTATGGATGCCATGACTGACCATCCATGTGATCAAAATTATATTTGCAACCATGTTTACAAACAATGGAGTAAAACAAGCTTATATTTTGGGTGTCCCAAATAAAAAAAAAAGAGAACATGCATTCAGATATACTAATAAAAGGCCAGTGAAGCTTTCTCCATCACACCAAATACAATGCTTTTGACAGCTTTTATTATGGACAATGTCAGAAAAAGTGTTTGTGTGCACTACTCTTTCAATTTAGGAGGAACTAGACCATGACAGACAAAAACGGGCAACAATGTAATTACCGGTACATTTCCAAATAGTATTTAGCAAGAATGATGAAAGTATTTAGCAAGAAAACTGTTGAAACAAACTGTATGAATTTCAGCATCTTGGCATTAATCTCGCCCACACATTTAGAATCAACCATGCGCCCATGTCTATGACCATCCATCATGTTATGTTTTTCTCTAGACGATGTTGGTTATAAACTCAACTGGTCATGAATTATGAAATCATGAATTCAAGCTTCCCCTCCTCAACAATTTGATTTACATCAGAGGTGAGATCTGTGTGAGATGCACCCCAAGGTGGATGACGAAGAGGGGAAAACATGTATATATATATACCAAGGCCGCGAGCGCCTACTGCTGGCCAAATCGTAACAGAGGGAGGAGTCGAAGGGACAGCTTTAAAACCCCTGATCCCGACAAACGAAAACATCCGAAAGAGCACAAGAGTCTTGTGAACGTGATAGCCCACAGGCGGTAACAGCGTAAAGCCAACCAAACGGCGGATTTTTGCTGGCCTGTGTGACTTCTCAACTGCTTCTCTGGACTGCAACCTGCGCTGTTGTTGTCATTGTAAAGGTATCGGTTAACGTAGCAGCGCTCCAGTTACAGCTACCCTGCTCCTAAAACGCACACCTACAGTCCGCTCCAATTTCTACAGGGGATACTTTTACACAAACTGAAGGGAAGGTAGATCTCGGAAAGAAAGTCGGAGAAAATGCCGTTGTCCATGAACGGCATATTGTGCACGCTGGCAGTGTTGTTTCTGTGGCGAGTGAATGAGCTCACGGAAGCATGCAGCTGTGCGCCCGTGCACCCGCAACAGGCATTCTGTAACGCGGACGTAGGTGAGTACACCCTCACTCGCCACCGGGCACCTTCAGCTTAAGGACGCTGCCGCTGTCTGTCTGCCGTTTACCGTTTTTGTTGTTGTTGTTGTTGTTGTTGTTGTTGTTGTGTCGTTACTACTGTTGTTGTTGTTGTCGCCGCAACTGTCGCAGTCGCAAGCAGTCTCCGCGCATCCGATGATATTTAGATTTCACATTGTTACAATGTGTCATGTAGCCGACTGTCAAATTGAAACAGTGTAGGCCTAGGTTACATTCCCGTAGAATGACAGTCAGCATTCAAACAACGTTGTTGGACGTCAGAAGTGACAGCGAAAGCTGGTAAGAGTATTTATGGGATTGCTGATTTATATGAACCATTCACATCAGTTCGCAGGGTGTTGTGTCCCTGTTGCCTGGCAGCCTCTCTCTTACACACACACACACACACACACACACACACACACACACAATGATAATGTTACAGCGGTAAACAGGATGATGAAAACCTATCCAGTCTTTCCAAGAGTTAGTGTTCCTGTTCTTGAGGCAAAGGGAGCAGTGTGAGGAAGAGAACTGGTGCATACATCCTAAGTATCTGTGTTTACAGAGAATTAGCTTTAGCTTCAGCATCCAATTGCTCTTGGGCTAGGAGTGTCGCTTGGTCTGTGGACGACGTGGCACAGCAGATGGAGAGAGAGAATGAGGTAGAGGAATACAAGGAGAGGGGGGGGGGGGGGGGAGAAGCTTGAGACTAAGATGGAGAAAGTGCGATAGTGTGGGGGAAATCCTTCTCTTGAGTCTGGCTCTGTTCCCAACCACAGAATCCGTCACACCAATCCTTTTCTTTCCATCCTTCCATTCCTCTCCTCTTTCTCTCTCTCTTTGAGGTGTGGTGCTGGTAGGAATTACAGGAATGCTGCTGGGGTTTTCCCACTTCACTCCAGTGTAATGCAGAGAGACACACACACACACACCCATACACACAACCATACACTGAAACTCTAACACACACATTCACACTCTTGTGACCATCTGGCAGCATATGGCATCTGGCTGTCAGTCCTGGGTGTGCTCAAAGGGAAAAAGCAGTAAAAGTCTAGGACCTCTCACAAATATGCATGGTATCCCTGAGAATGTTGCTAAATGGGTCCACACCCACAGCCAGGAAGAGCGGAAAGAAGAGGAGAGGGGAGAAGAGAGGATGAGAGATATTTGCAGGCCAGTAGAGGGAACAGTGGGCCTGTATGCCCAGCAGTACACACAGCCACTCACAGAGGAATGAGACTCTTAACAGCTCTGTGATGAACATTTTGTGTGTGTGTGTGTGTGTGTGCACTCACGCGCAGACGTGTGCCAACTGCATGTTTATTTATTTCCATGGACTGGAAAGTGCATCATGCACATTGCAAACACATACACACATCGTGGCCGACGCAGGCGGACCAGTGTAGTCACAGGGTGTTTACCGTTGTAGTATAGGTCAGGCTTCAGCCCAGAAGAATGGAGCAGTGTCACCAGGCTAACCCACAAGGCTGACATGCACAGTCAAACACACAGCCACACGTTCCCTCTCCCACGGTCAGCCAGCCACACAGGGGACTTCCCAGTCCTGCCCTGCCCAGCTGGACCTCCCTGAGCGTGGGTAGTAGAGCACCAGAGTCACCCCCGACCTACTACAACTAGCGATGTGAGTGCATCAGGAGTTGTTTAAGACCGGGACTGCAGTCGTTTCCATTTTTGAGGATGATAAGGTTTCTTTTGTTTGATGTAGTTTGCCTTTATTTGACCTTCCTGAGTGGGTTGACTTCCTCATTAACAGCAACCACCTGAGGAGTATGGAGGAGGAGCGTGAGGGGTACACTGACTCCAGTGGTCATCTACTGTAATCACCACTGGAGTCTGAAGAGGGGACGGAGAGCCATGTGGTGAACAGGGGAGGGTAGTTAGGATGTGGTGTCTGATCGTATGAGGTTTTCATGGAAAAACATTGCGTTGTGCTACCGATATGCATATATATAAGTCATTCAGCATAGCTATGGTTTGGGGGGGTGGCGGCGGGGAGCAGTAGAATGTGGGTCAGCCAGTGGTTAAGGAACGGAGTGAGTGAGTGGGTGGGAGGGGTATACCTCTCATATTTGCCTGCTGATAGGCTTGTGGAAAGAGCTGGCCAATAGAAGGTTGCGGGTTCAATCCCAGGCATAAGAGTCTGCAGAGTGTCTTCTCATCTTAAACCTAACGCTATCTTGCCCTCTTTCTTCCTCTGCACTCACCCTGAGGCAAAGGTCCCAGCCCTGCTCTGCAGGCTACAGGGATTCATGTGACCTAGTTAACATGCAGGGAGAAAGGTGTCTATTTAAGAAAACATCCTTCCTAGCAGTCCCAAATAACAGAATCATTTAGAGGTTTCTGCCCTGTTGCCTGAGTTCTTTGCTCATTAGCCTCTGGCTCAGAATGAGGTCAGGAAACGAGAGCGGAAAAACTGAATGGAATGTAGGAGAGGGAGCCAGCCAGGTATACCGCTGAGTGTGTGTGTGTGTGTGTGTGTGAGAGAAGCTATGTCTGTTCCTTGTGTATGAACATAGGAAGTGGTTACATGTGCTGCGACTTGGACCATGGTTAGGGGGGCGAGGAGAAGGATAAAAGAGCCAGGGAGAGGGAGTCAGACGTTGTAAACCCAGAGAGCAGTTAACCCCTACTTGTGCAGTTAACCCCTACACCCTGTGGAGTGTGTGTTTTTTCGCTTTCTTTCTTGTTATTTTACGTTCTTGCGTGTTGCTCATATTTTCCATGCTGAACAAATGCCCTTCCCATAGCTGAAGCATGATGTAGTCATTTAGGCCTTCAACACACATACACACACAGACAGACAGAGACACACACACACTGAAGAACTGAAGCTGACCCACATTTTCTCTCAAATCTCTCCATTTACTCCCTCCATCTCCCTGTTTCCATTAATGTCAGCCCTGTACCAGTCATGGGCCAGCCAAGACAATATGACCTTGTTATTGGTCTAGGCTTCCTTGCCTGGCCTTGCCTGGCTGGGCCAGACTGGGTGTGAACTGAGCTGGCCTTCAAAGCTAGGCTGTAATGGACTACAGGGGCTGGGTTGGGCTTTGTTGCTGTGTGAGAGTCTGAAGTATGTAGACCAGAATACAGGCTCCAGGCTGCTGTAGAAGCTGTTTTGACTGTCTCCCATCTGCAGGTGGTTAGCTGTGGCTGTTGTGGGCAAAGCAATTAAAAACAACATTATATTTGAGAATGTGTGTGTGTGTGTGTGTGTGTGTGTGTGTGTGTGTGATACTACTTTTACACTGTGTGTCTCTCTCCCTCACAGTGATCCGAGCGAAGGTGGTGGGAGAGAAAGTGGTGGAATCAGGGAATGATATCTATGGTAACCCCATCAAGAGGATCCAGTATGAGATTAAACAGATCAAGGTGAGAATACCTCCCTGAGGTGTCATCTGAACCCTGACCCCTTCACCTTAACCCTTCATCCTAACCCAATGGTCTGGTTGTGTTGCAGATGTTTAAGGGTCCTGACCAGGACATTGAGTCTATCTTCACTGCACCCGTCTCTGCTGTCTGTGGTGTTACCCTGGACTCCAGCGGCAAGAAGGAGTACCTTATCTCAGGTCAGTCTACCAATGTCCCATTTAGGAGAGACAGACAGACAAGCAGGCAGACAGTTGGGCAGACATCAGTAGACAGACAGTATTGTGCTGTGTAAGGTGAAGTGTTAACTGTGAGTGATATTATGCTGACTAGCGGACTCCTCCAAGGGTGAGTTACATTTCTGTCTGGCAGAGTAGCCCACTGTAGAATTGCAACCATCAATCTCTCTCTTTAGAGTTAGAAACAGATGATGGCTTCATATGATGACAGCTTCATATACAATTCTTGAGGACACAAACCGGGTCTTCATCTGGTACTGTTTGCATCTAAGATGATACAGGTCCAGTGTAACAAGACAACATAACAAGGTACTGTATCACTGAATAGCATAGTAACCTGTCTCAGCTGTGGGCCAGGAGGTGCTGAGAGAGCAGAACTGGAGCAGACAAACGAGACGGACAGAGACAGACCGAGACATAAAGACACCAGACGAGACACAGAGGTCTTATGAGCTCATGCATGCTCTGGTTTCCCCATCGTTAACACAGACAGGGCCCACAAACACTGCCCTAAATTACAGAGACGGTACAACTGCCAACGCTAGCATTTCCCCCTTTAGGATTACAGATTATTTTAGAATACAGGACCTCAGCAGGGGGAAACCACTCCTGTCTGACTAGTCTGAATGACTCACCTTCCCTTCTATCCCTCCTTCTTTAGTCAGGGGAAGGAAGGGGCAAGAAGGAGAAGAGGGGTGAGTCAGTCCAAGACAGAGACTGGTTTGAGCGTGCTACCGTCTGCTGAAACGATGAGTGCTGCTCTTCAGACAGGGACAAGAAGTGACAAGACTGCAGCCACAGCAAAGCTCTGCAGCTGACCTTGAGCTATGTCTGGGTTCTTTCTTGTGCTGAACATCTTAGTGCCACTCAGAGACACAACATGAACACCATCTGGACTTGTGGCCTTGAAGTGCTCCATAACATTCCATACTCAAAACAGAGCTCTGTTTTATGATATTATGCCTCCCTCGAGTGTGAAGTATTTGGGAATAGGATTTCCATATCTGTGACTTTAACCATTGGCCCACTAGCACCTATGTAGCCCATGTTATTTAACTGGCCTAGCTAGATTTGTGGACTTTTTAAATAGTCTCAACACATCATCTGTAGGAGACTATCCAAATAAAGTGCGACCCTGTTTCTCTGTTGCTTTGTTTGTTTTTGTGACCCCCCTCTCGCTCTCTTTGTCTGCATGGTGCTTGATGCAGGCAAGGCGGAGGCAGGTGGGCGCATGCATGTGACCCTGTGTGATTACATCATGCCCTGGGAGTCCACAAGCCCCACCCAGAAGAAGAGCCTCAGTCAGCGCTATGATATGGGCTGTGACTGCAAGGTAAGGGGGGAGGGATAGAGGGGGACAAAGAGGGAGGGTCCTAGTTCTCACTGGCATTGTATTATTTACGAAGTTGTGTTATTAGCTAACGTGTGTGTGTGTGTGTGTGTGTGTGTGTGTGTGTGTGTGTGTGTGTGTGTGTGTGTGTGTGTGTGTGTGTGTGTACGCATGCATGCGCAGATTGTACGCTGCCCCTCTCTCCCCTGTGAGATCTCAGCCCCTAATGAGTGTCTGTGGACAGACCTCATGATTGAGAAGATGGTGTACGGTCGCCAGGCCAACCATTACGCGTGTGTCAAGAGGACTGACGGCTCCTGTTCCTGGTACCGTGGCGTTGCACCACCGAAGAAGGAGTTCCTGGATGTGGAGGACCCCTAGTCACTTCCCCTTGCACTCTGCACCGTCTGATTAGAATTAAAAAATAATCTTAACAACATTCCAAGAAAATTAGGGGAGCAACTAAATATATCTAAAGGTGAATATGACACGAATATGATACAAACATGATATATACAATGAGGCAAAGCTGATGTGACTGATTTGAGATAAGTGTTTGCCGGTCCGAGAACAACCCATAGCCCCTTACCCTTTGGTGTTAGAACCAGTTACGAGTAAGCAACGTGGTTCTCAGATCTGTTAACACTAAAGAGGAATGAGCCTGGGTTGTTTTCAGAACCTGCATATATGTACCAATTTCAGACACATAGACTGGTCGAGTGATGATGATGTCACATCCTCCTGAGGCTGGCGTTGGGAGGACTGATCCTTTAGAGAGGGCACTTTTTGACCCTCAAAGCTCTTAACTCTCCACTTAAATGTCTGCAATCACCCCAGATCAGATGTATGATAATTACTCATGAATGATTATTTGACCTCATTCTCTGTTTTATTCCAAAGCCAAATTCCGGGTTGCCTTTTCGTGATTGTCTCCTTCATATGAAAAAGGGAAAGTAAAATGTTATTGGATGTTGCTTCAAAATTGGTTGTTAGGACCAATCAGATGGATGGTGAGGCGGGACTTCCCAGATAGTTCTAAGAAATGTTTGATGAAAAGAGTGTTTCTAAAAGAGATGTTCAATTAGTTTTGTCTGAATAACCAAAGCCTCTCAATTGTATGTAAAATCCTTGCCAGTGATCAGAATAGGGATATGCTCAAGACACAACATGGCTCAATTTGACCCTTCACCTTTGACCTCTAGATGTCTCACTGGACCAGTCTATAGTGTGTGATAGAGAAGATGAGCCTGCCAGATTTGATCCCACTCATGGGGTCACATGATATCCCTGCAGCCCCAACAAACCCTATATAATCCTCCTTTCTATGTCCCTCTCCCCAATCTGCCCCTTCTAAACCCAAATCCCCCAACCTCACCCACCTCTCCACCTTCCTTCCCTCTAGAAAAGAGCTGTACAGTTCATGCATAAACTTACATTTTTCTTATGATAATTATTATTATTTACTTTATTAGAACTAGATTTGCACTTTTTGAGATTGATTACAGTGCAGACCAAACCAGGAGGCTTGGATGATTCTCTGTAGTGTTCATGTTATCAATCCTCAGACAGACGGGTCCTCTTCAGATCCAGATTATAAAGACAAAATGGCCCCTGTGCCCAGTATTTCAAAACCTTTAATCTGGATCAGAATGATCCGGATTCTTTTTTGCTATCCAGGATCAGTTTGAGCTGTCTGATGTCCCTTATACTACTCTAAATCTGCCAGATAGATCTAATCCTGGTAAATAATTTTTTTAAATAATCCTAGCAAGAAATAATCTGGATCAGAATGATCTAAATGAAAAGTTTTGAAATACTGGGCCCTGGTGATCTTCATTATAAATCATGGTTTTTCTTTTTGCTATACCCTCGTTATTACCTGTTCTTCCCTGTCATAACACAAAAGGGTGTTGTTTCTTCAGGTAGAACCGTAGTGAGTGAAAGGTGACGTGGCTGTAGTGAGTCAGAGATCTTGTGTGAGACAGACAGACAGGAGGTAGAGGCTGTTATGCTGGCTAGCATTCCCTTTGCTACAATGCCTGTATGTCATGCTCTGAAAGTAAACTCAAATAGTACATTGAGAATGTGCGTGTAAGTTCAAGTTGAGGACATTCTATACTCATGTCAGTATTTGGCCCTGAGAGCTTTAGTGTGGGACTTCCCTGTCTTTCCATTCTCTGTGCCAATCAACGTTTGAATGAACTTAATCGAACCTTCAATTACCCTTTTAGAGGCCTTCGATAAAGATGAGCAGAATGAAGTATACAGTGCTTTTTTTCACACCGCAAACTACATGAACAGTATGTGATGGAGTATTAGACGTATAATTTAAAAGTGAACTTTTCCCATTTTTCATTATGTTTTGTTTTTTTCAGTGTTATATCTGTTATATGATTTGTGTGTGTTTATTTCCTTTCCTATCAAGTATTTGTCTGTCTCTTTGAGAAAATGTTAAGCGGTAGAGTGGAGTGATGAAAGTCCTCTCTTGCGCTGCAGTCACGTGAGAGAGAGAGAGAGAGAGATGTCTAGATGTACAATGTGAGAGAAAGAGAGATGTATCTTGTATGAGGAGAAGCAGACTATGCATGTGTATGATGCTTTGTGTGTCACTCGATGGACAAATATACAGTATTATCAAATAAAACATTTGAAACCGTCATTCTCTGTCTCTTTGTCACACTGGTGTCTTATAAAAAGAAGCAGAGAAAAAAAGCTCCCACTCAGGGTCAAAGGTCGTGGAGCATAGTGTGACTGACAGTGTCCATGACATCATCACCATGGAAATTTCAAGGTCATTGCCTCAGTGAGAACACAATGTACAAGTCAGATAGACTAGCTGCTTTATAAAAACATATTGTAGAAATTGTCATGGCCTTTCAGGGTGATTTGTGCTACTGCTTGTTGTTGTTGTTGTTGTGGTGGTGGTGGTTTTAAATGTGTGGTACGCTGACTCATAACAGTCCAACTGTCTCTGCAACTAGAACAGGAACACCATCTTTGTTAATATCCTGTTTGTCACACACACACACTCACATTGCACATTCCCCACCGTGAGAGACGTGAGTGCAGCAGCTCTGTGCCAAGACATGGCAAACCACTAAAACAACTAAGCACACCTGCTGTAACTGCCTTCGTTAATGCAGTTAAAGGTCTGAAGATGTTTTGGACACTTTTAGTGTGTGCATGTGTGCGTACATGCGTTTGAGGGACAAATGCACTTTAATGGCTGTGGTGATCGACTCAACTGGGAAACTATGTAGAAAATGTGCAGTGTGAGCCCAGACCGAGTGGTTTTGTCATCTCCTTGCTCTGCTACCAAATAATCCAAGACAGAACGATATGTGCTTGTTAGTCCATGTCAATAGGAATTTGAATGCTTCCTTTATTCATTCTGTTTGTACGGGTAATTCTGTTGCAAGGATGATAAACCTCATTCAAACCAAAGACCTGTCCCAAGTCTGGGACAACCAAACACTCATAACAAAGTATACAGTCAACTTTGTAAATTTCAAGCCAGGTTAAAGGGGCATTCTGGGATTCAAACAACAACAAAGCGATTACTCACATTACTTCAATTTTTTGGGGTGAACAGCTGAGGGACAGGTCTGGAGAAATGTAACCACTCTCAAATTCATAGGCAGTGCTATGAATGCAAGGACTGACCATCCATGAGATAAAAATTAGTTCGTTTAGTTAAAAATAGTTTTAATTAACCATATTTTGAAGCTATATAGTGTTTGTTTACAATTGCATTGTTTACAAACAATGGAATAAAACAAGCTTATATTTTCCTCAAATATCAATGGCTATATATCATACATTTCATGTTCAAAAGCTCAAAACATGGATGTATCAATCCAAGATTGCCTCTTTAATTACACAAGGTTAAGAGCAGGCACACTCCCTGTGTTACTTCTGCTTACTGATAGTTTAACCTCACGGATACTGTAACATCACACCCGTGTTGCAATTCCAGAACACTGAAAATCTTGTGAACGTGACAAAATACACACACACACACACACACACACACACACACACACACACACACACACACACACACACACACACACACACACACACACACACACACACACACACACACACACACACGCTCACGTACATATTTTCACGAAAACAGTCATGACAACACGCATGATTCCCATGACAATAAGATCAGCGACAAGCCTCTGTCGGGTCTCTTTGGACAACAGCACCGCCAAGTGGCAGATAGCGCTCAGTGTAGATGCAGTGTACTTAAGCCTGGTTGTCATTGTACACTTTAGCAAGGTCTTTTGGCATGAGCAACTGGTTTTAGAGTCATGTCTACGGCCCAGAGGATTTCCTGGCCATGTAACCTGACCAGAGAAAACTGAGATGTTAGTAATTGTGAAAAGAAAATGGAATTCAGCTGGCTATTAGACTCTGTTGCCATATATTTTAGAAGCATCATAGTGATCCATCTGTGGATGTCTGCGTTTCTTTCTAATCAAATGAAATCAGATCAAACTTGATATAGCACATGCAATATAATGCACTTTAAAAAAACAACAACCTCAGATCTTGCACATACACAAGGCAGAAATGACAAGCAACTGAATTTTACCATCAGAAAATACTGTCGTTCTCTCTTCCGCACCCCATTTATTTTATAATTTATTTTTTGAGGACAGAGAAGAACAGGGACTCATTGTGTCCAAACCTCTTCTCTCTTTCCCTCCTCTCACCTTTCATATACAGCTGTATTGTTGCCATGGCAACCATGTTTGACGCATTTGAAGAAGTATCTGGGATGCAGAACTAAACAAGTTCACTAATAGAAGTTAGACGTTTTATTGTTCGTGCTCACAGCAGGACTGCAAACCACACACACACACAGACACACACACAATAATTAAAAGAAAAGTCAAGGTTGTCTCATTGTGTGTGTGTGTGTGTGTGTGTGTGTGTGTGTGTGTGTGTGTGTGTGTGTGTGTGTGTGTGTGTGTGTGTGTGTGTGTGTGCATGCGCATGCGCGTTTGCGTGAGCGCGTTTGCGTGCGTGTGTGTGTGTGTTGAAAGCTACAGTGGACATGTAAACAAATAAACATTTAAAAAGCTATTCAGCTACCTATAACACTCTGTTGCCAAGCAACTCCATGAGTTAGATAAGCATAGAACGATCTAATTGGATGATAAGGAGGTTCTGATATGAACATGCAGAGGTTTGATTGAACGCCAATAGAGGTCAAGGACGGTTGAGAATGGTTGAGGTCAAGGGTGGTTGAGTCATGTTGAGGGCATTCACAGTGGCATTACACTAGAGAGTATAGAAATAATTAGAGTGACAGAGAGAGGAGAGAAGAGAGAAAAGAAAAGGAAAGGAAAAAGAAAAGAAAGGAAAGGAAAGGAAAATAGATGAACTCAGAGAGTGAGTAAAAGAGGAGTGATGGAAAAGGCCGCAGTGAATTTATGAGAATGAAGAAAGAGAGAGAACAACAGAAAAGAGAGAGTGGGAAGAAGGGATCTATGAGAAAGGGAGGCAGGGGCAGAAGTGCCATTTCAGTGGGTGTTGGTGGGAATACGACTGCGTGTGTGAGGAGATAGCGAAGGAATGATACAAAGAAAATACAAAATGGAAGGATGAGTGTTAGGTGTATGCTGTAGGCAGAGGGTGAGAGAAGAGCAGATAGGGGTTGTCCACTCTAGTTCAGTCTGGAAAGCAAAGGCTGGGCTTCCATTGGGTAGGACGCACACACACACACACACACACACACACACACACACACACACATACACACACACACACACACACACACACACACACACACACACACACACACACACACACATATATCTAGCCTGTGGTTCAACCTTTATACCACATGTAATGCTTCAATAGTGTCATCTGATTGCTGTTGAAACTGGAGCACCATCACCTTGGGCCAGAACACAACATCCTGAGTTTGTGTGTGTTCTTTCTTCATGTCCTTGTGATGGTATTTATAAAGAACATATGTACATTTAACTTGAGTGTGTGTGTGTGTGTGTGTGTGTGTGTGTGTGTGTGTGTGTGTGTGTGTGTGTGTGTGTGTGTGTGTGTGTGTGTGTGTATATATATGAGCTATATGAGCTCCTCAGTCCTGCGTGACTGAGATGCCCAGCATGACTAACTAAACAGGGCTCTGATGTGTGTGTGTGGGTGTGAAACAGGAGGTGTGTTTATGTCATAGTGTGTGTGTGTGTATGTGTGTGTGTCCGCAGTGTATACTTTTGTAATCGGTTCCAAGAATATCTCAGCAACTGTTATCAGAATTATAGCCTAACGAATGGAGAGAGAGAGAGAGAGAGAGAGAGAGAGAGAGAGAGAGAGGGAGAGAGAGAGGGATAGGGAGGAGGAGCACTCAAAGGAGAGTCCATTAGTTTGTGGAGGGGAGCGCACGGGAGGTTGGACCATTCAGAGGAACATATCATGTGTGCAACCCAGGGAAGGTGCCTAGACGGAGGGATTATACGAGTGCCTGTGTGGTCATCTGGAGAAGGAACACAGGGAAGAGAGGAGGACCAAGAACAAATCACTGTTTTAGTCAAAGGGTTAAATACGCTAAGAACATCAGAGCAATTAACTTCAACACCTGCACTTCAACACACACACACACACACACACACACACTCTCTCAGGGTGTTATAATGGGGACAGTTAGTGAGCTGTGTGCCTCCAGTTTCCAGGCGTTTCTCTGTCCATCAGTCAAACCTGCAGCCACGACCACAGGTGAGTCCACCATCACCTCCAACCTTCAACACCCAACCCTCATCCCATACTGGTGTCTGACAAAGAGAGAGTGAAAGAGAGGAGGAAGAGAGAGAGAGATTGAAGTGTTGAAACAACGTGATATTAATGTTCCGTTGCTGTGGTGATTCTTTGTGTCCAAGGCAAACAGAGGGTTATGTAGTGTGTCCTAGTGTGTGTGTGTGTGTGTGTGTGTGTGTGTGTGTGTGTGTGTGTGTGTGTGTGTGTGCGTGTGTGTGTGTGTGTGTCTGTGTGTGTCTGTGTGTGTGTGTGAGAGAGAGAGAGCGAGTGAACGAGCATCTGTGTGCATAAGTGTGTGTGGGTGTGATATGAGTGTATTGACATATCTTGAGGACCATTATCCTCTGCTGTCGTAGGTGCTGTGGTGACATCATTCTTGTTACAGTATGTGAAGTTTGGAAGTAAACCCAAAACACTGGCATTCCAAACACCACGCTCCAACCAACAGAGCCAATTGAATCACTCCCACCTTTTGGCTGCTATGTTCTGCTTTCGCTTTGCCATTACTCTATCTTTCTATTCCCCGTTATTCAACTTTAATTTCTAGATCTTTCCCTCTGTCTATCCTCTCCTCTCTGTTGTACCCCACCCTTCCTCAGCTTTTGTAATCATGGTGAATTTCACCGTGGCTTAAAACATTCACAGCTAAACTCTTTAAGCTTAAAGTCAGATTTACTAAATATACCTTCCTCTCAGAGGCTTATTTCTATTCATTACTATACCCTCCTTTTCAGAAACACTTTCTTTCCTTAGTTCCGTTCATATTCTGTTCTCTCCCTCACTCTCGCTTTCTTTATCCTTCTCTCTCTCTCTCTCTCTCTCTCTAGGCACATCCTGTTTTCTCTCTCTGAGGCCAAACTCTGTGAATAAAGCTCTGATTCAAGCACACAGCTGCTATCCAAGACCCTCCCTTCCTCTATCATCTCTCTCTCTTTGCCCTCGTTTCTCCTTAACATAAGACCTATCTCACTCAGACAGCGGTGCTTTAAGTTAACACCACTCGATGTACCTATTGGATACTATTGTAAGGCACATTTGCTCTAGCTCTAGACAAAAGGCAATAAATCCCTGTTAGCAATGTAGTAATTCAGTGCACTCCATTTTTGTAAGAATAAACATTGGTCCAGCTCACTAATGGTTGATTTGTATTATGTCATAGACACAAGGAGGAAGGTGTTTGTGTGTGGTCTCCAGGGTATCCAAAACACTCATCCCCTCTCAACACCTTCTGACCAACTACCCTCCCTCTCCCTACAAACATTTTTTAGTGGTTTGAATGGCTTTGTTGCAAAGGTTTTTTGAATTCTTGAGTTAACCACAGGCACTGTGTGTGTGTGTGTGTGTGTGTGTGTGTGTGTGTGTGTGTGTGTGTGTGTGTGTGTGTGTGTGTGTGTGTGTGTGTGTGTGTGTGTGTGTGTGTGTGTGTTTGACAGGTGCTACACAGTGTGGTTTGTTTATATGCCAAATCACATTTGATTGGCTGTTCAGAAGCAAGTATGCCGAAACCACGCCCCTTATCAACCACATGGGACGTCACTGTTCTGTGCACCACACAGTTGTCATATACTCGAACATTACCACTAAGACGGCAAATTTAACTCAATAAGAAAAAAGCTCTATGTTTAGTTCAAAGGTTCTGCAATAAAGTTCTGTGTGAGGAGAAATCTGTAGTCTTTTAGTGAATTTTCAGCAAACTAACGATGGTTCTGAAGTCGGAAGACGGTATCGGTAAGTTGGCCGACCTAATTAGCTAACTTCGTTATGTTAGCTTAATAACCTACTACTATTTAGCTTACTTTGTTAGCTATACCTTCTCTTTTGCTACTACATCTTTTTGGAAAGGAAAGATAGCAACTCTCATATCTATTATTTTTGTAAAATGTAACATTATGCGTTTAACTATTGAGCTTCCGTACTAGTAAAAGAGCAACAGGTCCAGACTGCCAGTGCCCCATAATTGTGTGTTTTATGCAATTTCCAGACGACCTGTAATTTTAGTCGTGCCACTGCACTGGTAGAACAATAGATCCGTTTAGCGGACTGGATTGAGGCATTGACGTGGCTATGTAAGTACACTGAATTCATAATCGCCCACTAGGCTCATATGTGTCTATAAAAATGATGAAAGCGTCCATTGATCTGGTAAGAAGAAAACTGGGTTCTCTGTTCACTCTGTGCACCATCATGACTATGATAGGCCCAGAATAGCAGTATAGCCAGGCATACTGAATAGGACTAGATTTCAATTTATTTTGGTATTTAAATTTAAATTGCAGTTGACCCCAACCCTGCCAATAAATGCATCGTTCTTTATAGGTCTGTATCTACACTGTTAACGGGAGCTTAACGTGGCATGTAACTAGTTGAGGACGTGTAAATAAACATTGTGTGAATTCTGGCATTATCTGATCTTCCTTTTAAATGGATGCATTATTCGGCTGGGGTTAAATGGGGCTGTATGGGCTGCCCTTCTCTCTCTTCATCTCCTCTCTCCTCAGGGTGTGGCTTGGTGCAGTCACCAGGGAGCTTACCACTAAATTATACCATAACCTCTCTCTGTGTGTGTGTGTGTGTGTGTGTGTGTGTGTGTGTGTGTGTGTGTGTGTGTAGTGGATGGCTGTGGTCAGCATTGCAAAGTGACGTTATTGACCTCAGACCTAGAAGTAGTCTCGCCCAAGCAATGCCTACGTTTTGGTAGGGTAATGCCTCTGGTTATGACACTGCTTCATGAGTACATTGTGATCGTATGAAATGGTGAGAAAATAGGTCAACAAATATTTGCCAATGTCATTAGTGCTGTTGTATAATGAAAATGTTATTGACCTCAAAAGATCAGGTTGATATAAGTGCTTTAACGAGCCCCCCAAAGGACTCACACAGATCTTTAAAAGCAGAAGTTGTTGGATAAGGGTGAGGGGCTAGGGGCTAGACTGGACTGGAGTGGAGTGGAGTTCTGTGGTGCAGTGGGGAGAGGGGGACCTCTAGTGGTTATAACTATCTCATAAATAACGGTATCAAAACACCTGGTAATCGTAATACATTGGATATTCTTTGCATCTGATGCTGCAATGAAACAGATATACATGTTTTATTTATTTTGTGCCAGAACTATAAAGCAGCTTTTATCAGCAACTGAGATAATATGCCAATATATTGTATCTCCTCCACAATAGCCAACTGTGATGCAAAATGCAACAAGACTTGTAATACTAGAGCCATTGATTAGATGAGCTGTGTGTGGGTGTGAGCAATACGAGCATGCGATTGGTTTGAAAGAGCAGATGTATAAATCAACAAAACAGTAGACTTGTTGTTGCAGTGGTTTGTTTATCATTAGGCTAAGGGCCTAAGTTGCACATGATTTTCAGTGCTGTAAGACATCTTGTTTACACACAACACACACACACACACACACACACACAGACAAAGACACAGACAAAGACACACACACACACACACACACACACACACACACACACACACAGACAGACACCCTACATAACCCTTAATCTGGCCTTCGACTACTACACAAAAAAATCACAACAGCAACGGGACATTAATACCACGTTATTTCAATGCTTCAATCTCTCTCTCTCTCTCTCTCTCTCTCTCTCTCTCTCTCTCTCTCTCTCTCTCTAACACTGCAGTCATACCCACTCACTCACTCACAAGTATGTATGCGTGTCCACTGGGTGGAGCCTGTGTATAATGCTTAGGGGGGGGGAGGAGTCGAGAGGGAGAGTGAAAGAGAGGGTTTTGGTTTTACCCCTACTCAGTCTCTCAGTTGAGCTGTGCACTCCTCCAGCTCCTACATTTATACAGTCCCTCTCTCCTTCTCTCCATGGTTGAGCAGCAGGCCTGTTTCCTCATTCACTCTTGCCCTCCTCTCCTGCTCTCTTGTGATCTTCTGGAGGACTTGGACAGAGATAGGGGGGAGACCCCCTTTACTATCATAACATTGGCTGGGACAAGTCTGGCGTACTGGTGGGCCGGAGTGGACTGAGAGAAAACAGACTATATGACCTGTGGACACTGATGTACTAAAGGAGCAAGGAGAAAGCTTTCTGGAAAAGAGAGAGAGAGAGAGACTGAATGGAAACTGGAGGGTTCTGGGAGAGGGAGTCAGTGGGGTCTGTTGTGTCTGGACCTGTTCTACTGGGAGTAGTGGGAATACTGGGGAAGAGGGCTGTCTGGAGAGAGTGGACAGACAGGAGAGAAACACTGGTAGGAACACCGAGCAGAGGAGAAAGTGTGTTTGTGTGTATGTAGCTATAGTCCTGCTCATATTATCTTCTCACTTGGAAACATCCTGCATCAGGAAACCCACCAAGAATACAGAACATACTGTAATTTGCTGATAAAACAATGTTGTGTGTGTGTGGTAAGTCTGATTGCACTGTTTGCCTCATCGAGGGATGCAACAGTAACTGTTTACTTATCAGCGCGTGGACAGACATGTGTGGGTGTGTGTGTGTGCGTGTGTGTATAAGGACAGTAAACAGAAGAATCGACACAGAGGTGTGGGTTTGTTGTTGAAAGTCCAGTCTCACATAGACTATGTGAGACTGGACATCTAGACTATGCACTCTAGCTGGTCTGAGAGCTGCCATGACTTATGGCCCACAAGTTTTGTTGGTGAGTGAGTGAGTGAGTGAGAGAGAATGTGATTACTTCCTAAGCCAGCGTGTAATCCATTCTGTTCTCATCTCTTCTCCTGATGAATTATGCCATAGATAGGAATAACGCACGCAACAACGTGTGCGTGAGCGTACTCAAGGGAGTGTTATTCCTGTCACCATAGTTAAAATGGGCGCTGCTTCAGCCTACTTTAGCCTCTTGTAGAGAGTGTGTGTGTGTGTACCATGATTATAACTGTACGTGTCACAACGAAGCATAGACATGAAGAATACAGACTATCTCTTTCTCTTCCTCAGACATATTGTTTATCTCCCTGTCTCCTTCTTTCTCTCTATCATTCTGACGTGTGTGTGTGTGTGTGTGTGTGTGTGTGTGTGTGTGTGTGTGTGTGTGTGTGTCCTCTCTCATTGATGTGTGTTTTAGATATTGTTCAGGGGAGATATTTGTTGGGGAGAGAGGGGGATGTGAGGGTATAATACACAAGGTGGGAGGGGGTAGATGTCACACCTCTGCAGGCAACTGGTGGGATAGGGGACGAATTTGATGGATGTGGTCTGTGTGTTGCCATAGGGACCCAGAGAGCACTGGGATCCTCTTGGTCGTGTGTGTGTGTGTGTGTGTAATTCAAGTGTAACTATGTTTTTCTCTCTCTCACTTAAGTGCCTGATGACCTTCGTCCAGAGGAGAGGCAGGAGTTAGAGAACATCCGTTGCAGGAAAGAAGAATTACTGCACGACATACAGGTAACACACACACATATTGTAGTGTTGATGATGGGTGGAGATCAACATGGTTGATGGAGAGAGGGTTTCACATCATCCCTGTATGTCAGTAGCAGCTGTCTGGAGCTGTCATTCCAGCCAAATTAAATTCAGCTGATTCTGTTATGGAATGTCAATCACTGTTGGTCCTAGCTCTGTCACACAGGTTTATCCCTGCAGCTGTGGGTTAATCAATTGAGTAAACATTGAGCTGGTTTCAGGCTGCATTCCTTTGGAATTGGGACCCTCGACTCCCCCAACCACCGGCCAATTAGTCATCCGCTGATTGCTGCTTGCACAGAAGCCCTCTTCACTGGGAGAGAGAGAGAGAGAGAGAGAGAGTCTGAGGGAGAGGGAAGGAATGGAGGGATGGATGGAGAGAGGGATTGGGGGAAGGGATCAGGGGAATACAGACGTTTGTCCACTAGAGCGTTACACACTTTCATGATGGATGAGCCTTTAATGCTGTCTGTGTGTGTGTGTGTGTGTGCGCGTGCGTGCGTGCGTGCGTCCCCGTGCGTCTAGTCTAGTATAGCCTCCTCTGGCCTTAGGGACTGGTTAGCCCCCTACCCAGCATTTACCCTCTGATCCGGAAGAATTAGGGGGGGTGGTTGTAGATCTAGGTCAGGTGGAGGGAGGGAGGGATATAGAGAGGGGGGGTGGAGGGGTGGTCTGGTTTGACCCTGTAAGCACTTGTGTCAGTAGTAGTACGGGGTCAAACTAGACCACCCCTCCACCCCTGCCTCTCTATCTCCCTCTCTCCACCTGACCTAGATCTACAATGCCATACTTCCTCTGACACTCTCTCACCCCCCCCTTCCTCTCTCTCACACACACACACACACACACAGACACCTTTTCTAAGAGTGTGTCTAAGTGTGTGTGTGGGAGTGTGGCTGTTCATAGGACCAAGTTGGACCATCTGTCTATGGTGTCCTGTGGAGGATTCCCTGCAGTAAGCCTCTAATAGGCTTTATTGAGATGGACAGTAGATTGATATCAGTTTGTAGTTATGATGACGACAAACCTCCTGGCTGAATGCAATTGCTGTTGGTAGGAACGAGAAACTAATCATCTGAGTCTTAAACACACATAAACAGGCATGCACCCACTCACCCATGCAGACACGCACACACACACACACACACACACACACACAGTTTTGAAACTGGATCAAAGCTTCTTCTGATATTGAGAGGAGGCTCAGAAATCATGAGTTACACAGTTATGTGATCTCACTGGTGTGTGTGTGTGTGTGTGTTTTTTGTATGATTTTGTTACTTACTTTCAAAGGCTTCTTCTGCTGTATATCACACAGTCATTCTCTCTCCCCTCCCTCCCTCCCTCCCTCCCTCCCTCTCTCTCCAGCGGCTGAAGGATGAGATAGCAGAGGTGACCAATGAGATTGAAAACATTGGCTCGACTGAAGAGAGGTATGGTGTGTGTGTGGCATTGCCTAAGTGGGGCCGCTGGCATTGTTGGGGGGAGGGGAGCAGAGGAATAATTTTCCTGTCTTCTGGAATTGCTAATGATGTCATCAGTGAAGGGTGTGTGTGTGTGTGTGTGAGTCTCTGAGACTGGGACAAGAGTCGCCCCAAGGCTACAAACTCTTAAATTAATTGTTAATTGATCGACATCATTAATAAAGGGGATATAAAATAACCTTTGAAGTGTCCATAAATGCAGGAAGTGTCCATAAAATTGTTTCTAAAAGCCCTATGAAGTCTGTACAAGGTTTTTTGGTGTGTATATACTGATGTTTGTCTGGCTCTATGGAGTGTTTGGTTACATTGTGTTTTGTCAATAGGAAAAGCATGCAGAGGAATAAGCAGGTGGCCATGGGCCGCAAGAAGTTCAACATGGACCCCAAGAAGGTGAGAGAGAAAGAGAGAGGCACTCATGTTTGACCTGAAAGGGTCCACCTAGCCTGTCAGTGAGTGGAGCTATTACTATATTAGCACCACTGCTAGTAAGGAATAATATTTAAAATGTATAAGGTTGTTAGAGGTCACTCTTGATACTGACTTTTGTGTCTAACATCCAACCGCAGCTAATGTTAAGCCTCGTACATCCATTCTCACCTTGAGTTAGCAGGCCTCTTAAACATGCTCCATTCAGGATGTAAGGTCGTAGGGTTCCTCCTTACTTCATATGTGAACATATGCCCACTGAAATATAACCCATAAAACAAATCTTTTTAAGTGGGTCATGCTTCCGTGCTACTTCTATAAGTGTTACACGGTGTTACATAAAGTGACGCTGACTGAACAAGGAACAATTCACACAAGTCCTTGTTCAATAAGCATCACTTTGATTTGGAATGCTTACTTTTATAGTAGAGTAGTATTTAGTGTCTTGAATTGTTACTGTTATGCTATGCTTGTTCCCCTGGTTGTGGTTCTGTCCACTGATTGGCTGTGTCTCTCGTCACACAGGGGATCAGGTTTTTGATTGACAGCTCCCTGCTGAAGAACACTAGTGATGACATTGCGCAGTTCCTCTGCAAGGGGGAGGGGCTTAACAAGACAGCCATTGGAGACTACCTGGGGGAGAGGTGAGGGGCAACCAACACTGTTGTAATATAAACTCCCTCATCCTCTCACTCATTCTCTTTCTCATGTCCTTCTCCTCCTCCCACCTGCAGCAGAAACATACTAATGATTTGAACATTTTGAACACATCTGGAATGGAAATCAGTGTAATCTCCTAAATCCTAATATTCCTATTTGTGGCCTGTCTCCAGGATTGGGGTTTAGGAAAGAGGGAGAGGAGATTATAGAGGGAGGGAGAGGAGCTCTTCATGGGTGACGGGGATTGTGGGCCAAATCAATATCACTGAGCTTATGAGTGCATTAACTCACTTAAGAGGTCATCCATCAATCCATTTTTGCCCAGCCAACCTTTAGTGTTTTAGTCAGAGAATGCTGTATTTGTCCTTGATCTGGATCAGCCTGTTCATCGTGTGTGTGTTTTCAGAGATGACTTCAACATCCAGGTTCTACATGCCTTTGTGGAGCTGCATGAATTCACAGACCTGAACCTGGTTCAAGCCCTCAGGTAAGTCACACGCGCACACACCCTCTCTCTCTCTCTCTCTCTCCTCATTTCTCCCGCTCTCTCTCACACACACACACACACACATGCTCAGTTTGTGGTATCACACACAGCCACATGCCTGCACCCTTTCCTGTGAATGTTTCACGTCCTCACACCAGGCAGTTCCTGTGGAGTTTCCGGTTGCCAGGGGAAGCCCAGAAGATTGACCGGATGATGGAGGCCTTCGCCCAGCGCTACTGTCACTGCAACCCTGGGGTGTTCCAGAGCACAGGTGTGTGTGTGTGTGTGTGTGTGTGTGTGTGTGTGTGTGTGTGTGTGTGTGTGTGTGTGTGTGTGAGGTACAGTAGTGTATGTTTATTTCCATTGAGGGGCACTGAAAGGCATGAAGAAATACACTCTCACACTGCTCTCTCTCTGATGCAGATACGTGTTATGTGTTGTCGTTTGCTGTGATCATGTTGAACACCAGTCTGCATAACCCCAATGTGAAGGACAAGCCCTCAACACAGAGGTTCACTGCTATGAACAGAGGAATCAACGACGGAGGAGACCTACCAGAAGAACTACTCAAGGTAAGTACTCCCTTCTCTCTCTCTTTATTCCTTTCATCACTCCCTCTATCCACACCAGAGGACTTGCTGACACTTGAAACCACCCTAAGAATCTTCCATATTATTCTTTCTTTTCCCCATGTTCACCCTCTCTTTCTCTCTCTCTAGAACCTTTATGAGAGCATCAAGAATGAGCCCTTCAAGATCCCTGAGGATGATGGGAATGACCTCACACACACCTTCTTCAACCCTGACAGGGAGGGCTGGCTACTCAAACTAGGTGTGTGTGCGTGTGCGTGGGCGATAATGGGATCATGTAGTTGCTCCACGTAGATTGGCACTCCATCTAGTGGACAAAAATAGAAGTACGGTACCTTCTCTAGTAATGTGTCTCTCTGATGTTGGTTACCATGGTATAATTACTCATTACTTAATTTAGCTTTCTTTTGTTTTCTCCCTCCTGGTATATTTTGTTTTGGTCTCCAGGAGGTATGTATGAACACTATGGAAGCCCCACCCTGCTTCCTTTTGGCTCAGTCTGTTTGTGCTCTCACTTATCCTGGCCTCTGTATGCTTTGCTGCTGAGTTCTCCCCTGGCTCCATTTGACAATTATTGCCCGTTAACAATTATTTCATTTGAGAGAATGAAATGGATTTTGGATTATGGTCAAATCTTGAGGCAATTGAGGCGCTGTATGTGTGTTGGAGCTGTTGAGTTTTTGAGTGCTTCTATGTTGCCCTTGCTATGAAAAGCTAAAGGTTGGCTTGGCTTCTTAGTGCAGGGGTCATTGACCTGCCAACTCAACCAACCTTTAACCCTAACCTTTAACCTCAACCAATTGGCATCTGCTCTGTCTGATGCTGGCTAATGTCTGTGCCATCGATGTGCTGCCATGTGTCTGTCTGTCTGTCTCTGTCCATAACATCACTACTGTGGGCCCAATGCTGCACCCATAGCGAGAGGAGCTAGGGATGGGTGTGCCATTGTGGCTTTGACCTCTAACCTCTCTCCTCTGTGATCTCATGACCCCTGGCTAACCTCTAACCCTCAGGTGGGCGTGTGAAGACCTGGAAGAGACGATGGTTCATCCTCACAGACAACTGTCTCTACTACTTTGAGTACACCACTGTGAGTTACTACTACTTTGAATACACTACTTTGAGAATAGCTTTGGGGTCTTGCCTCCTTTTTCTCTCCAATTCAACTGTTTCTTCTTAGTAATGCTTTCTCTGCATGACTTTCAATATACCAATTGTCAAACCTTTCCTCTCTCTCAGGATAAGGAGCCTAGAGGAATCATTCCGTTGGAAAACCTGAGTATCCGAGAAGTAGAGGACACCAAGAAGCCAGTAACGTTTCTCTCTTTTTTTCTTTTTTCTCTCTATCTCTACCTCTCGTGGTCACCTAAGGTTTCTGCCCTGGCTTTCTCTTGTTTTCTCTCCAAGAAGCTGATGAGACACACTCTTAAACCTCTTCCACTCCCTTTCACCCCTCACTTCCCCCCTCCCCTTTCAGAACTGTTTTGAGCTCTACATCCCAGACCATAAGGATCAGGTGATCAAAGCATGTAAGACAGAGGCGGACGGTCGGGTTGTAGAGGGCAACCACACATTTTACAGAATCTCTGCCCCCACTACCGAAGAGAAGGACGAGTGGATCAACAGCATCAAGTAAGTCATGTCCCGTCCTTCAATTCTTCATATGCATGAGTTTACCCATTGTTATACAATCATTGTAGTATTAGTTTCAAGTTGGTCAATATTTTAGATTCAATCTTCTTCCTAAGATATCCTCTATTTACTTCTCTCCTCATTCTCTCTCTTCCGCTCCCCTCTCCCTGTCTCCCTCCCTCCTCCCCCGTAGAGCTGCCATAAGCAGAGACCCCTTCTATGAGATGCTGGCTGCCCGGAAGAAGAGGGTCTCCTCCCTGAAGAGGCTTTAGGAGAGGCCCAGGCTTCAGTGATGAAGCAAGAGATCAGGCCTCACTCACCAACCCAGTCTACAGGCTATGGACCATAACTATGGGCCTGAACTTTAGACCTGCATAATGGACCTTGAGGTGGAGGATTGGCGGATGTATAGATACATGGGTCGTTTTATAGTTTTTTTGGGGGGGTAGGGTGGGCTGGGCATAGGTTTAGAGCAGAGACCAGGAAGGACTGGACCTCCTTTTTTTCCTCTTGTTTATACTTATCCTGTTGCTTATCCTGTTGCTCCCACATGAAAACTTGAAACCCCCACATGAAAACCCTGCAAAGACACACACACACACACACACACACACCATCATCATCTTAACTCAGCAGGTCTGACTGAATGTGGAAGATTTTATAAACTTGCCACTGATGACTCTTTGTAGGGCTTTGATATAAATGACTAGATGAAAGCAACGCAAACCTATTTTTACACAAATCCTCTTTCTGAGGGTTTCACTCACACATTGCTGTCATGTCACTACAGAAACAAACCACGGTTCCATCTCTCCTCTGAGTAAGCTTTTTGTTGTTTCATACCTGCTGCAATGTGTTGACTGTTACTATAGGAACCACTTTCTATGGCTACAGATGAGGATTTCCCTTTAGTCCAGTGCTCCCAACTCCTGGTCCTGGAGGACCACAGTATGTGCAGTCTTTAGTCCGTGCCGAGCACTACTAGATTCAACTAATCAAGACCATGATTGGCTGAATGAATCAGATGTGTTTGTGATGGAGTTGAACAAAAGCCTGCATGCTTTGCAGCTCTCGAGGACCAAGAGTGGAGCAATTGCCAGGGCGCGATATGGGATCTAAGAAGTCATTAGAATGTTTTTTATGCCAAAGCCTTGCCATGCAATTGCCATGGCCATTATTGTTAGTTTAGCTCTTTTTGTTTTAACCCCTCATTAATTACATCTGCATATTCACATGGAATGGGAGTGAAAGAAAGAAGGAGGTAGATAGTGAGTGGGAGACATAACATATCATTTCACTCAGGTTAAAATATTCAGAAATACTTAGTACAATATTCTGATAAGTAGATAGTAAATACATGCAGGGAAGGATTTGTTATGTGAAAGATTGAAATATGTAATATATTATAATATATGTTATACAAGGAATTCATAGTGCAGCTTCGAAGAGAGTCATGGCACTGGAATTAATGGACATGGTATGGCTGACTCATTTTGAGAACATTATTATTCTTTTGAACTTAACATCCAGACATTTTCAACCACCAGCTATACAAATGTGCTAAAAATCTGACGTGACATAATTCATCATGTCCTCATCATATGTTGACCTGTGTTTGTTTTTCTTCATCATTAACAGAAATGCATTTGATTTTTTTTTTTAGTTATTTTGTTCTCAATGCACTGATTATGAAAATGTACGTCAAGCATGTATAGTTTATTTATCTAGACTGCATAATATCATTTAATGTTAAGTTCTCAGTCTTGTTTTGTATCATAAAAAGTAGCTTCTAAAGAGTGCCACGTTTTTGTGTAAGCTTGCACGGACAGAAATAAATCGGAAATGCTCAAAATATTATCTATTTTTCCTTTGTCTAAGTATTTTGTCTGACTTGATGCTGCATTTGGCACTTGATGCTTGGACACCTCGAGCCTTCTGGTCGCTGATGATTGACAGGGCAAACGATATGACCGTTGGAATGGGTGAAAACTGAGCGCGCGGAACACTTTTCAAAATGTACGTCAACGGTTTTTTTTGACAGTTTATTTGAAGTTAGTCATCGAGAAGTCAAGTAAAGGGGGATATAGATAAATTAGGAATAGCTAGCTAACAGCTGGCTGTCAAGCTAAATATGGAGGGAGAAGATAAAAGAATAGAATTCCTACAGGATGTCACTTTAAAGGTCTTGAAATTGAAGCAAGACAAATGGCACAAGTTTATCGCGGGGGAGGACAACCGAACTTTCATTGGCAATTTCTTTGAAAAATCTGACACCGCCAGCCTTGTTATATTTCTGAATGCCGCATCCCAACTTGTTACCAGCCTGGAATTTCCACAAAATATTAAAAGCAAAGCTGTGTATTTTATCAAAAAGGATAAAGAGGTTGTCACAAAAGACAATATCAAAAATGTATTGATTGGAGACGTCTCGAATTCGCCTGTGGACGCTACTATTGGCGTGATAGAGGAGGTAAGGTTGGCGTAATGATGGCCACAGCACACTACTGGTATGCCTGCTCTATTGAGGAAATAACGGTTTGACTGGCTCTAACGTGTTTCTGCAGGTTGTCTATCCTTTACACACCAACAGAGACAACACCAAACGCTGGCCTAAGGTGGTTTCAGATGATGTGTCTCGCCATGCACACAAACTTAAGAATGAAGTTTTCGTCACTGGAGGTCAAATCAAAGGCAGAACATTTTTACCACTACCAGAAAACGCCGATGCTCTTGGAGATTCGGAATTATCTTACCGGTATTCCATCAGTCACCGAAAGTCTTACCTTTCCTACACAATTAAACTAAACAAAAACTGAACAAAACTTATTTTTTCTAATTCCCTCCGCAATATAGGCTCCCCAGGGCCATAGACAGCAAGTTGATGCATGCATTTGAAACGGTGATAATCGACTGGACTCACCAAGTGACAGAAGTTTTGAGTAAAGACTCAGCCCAGCCAATACTGGATGGCCTGAACCCACTGCCAAAAGTGGAGTTGGACTTCTGGAACAATAGACTGATGAACCTGGAGTGTATATACACTCAGGTACATTTTGATATCCATAAAGGCAATAGTTTGAAATGTGTGTTTGGCTCTGGTGTAGTTGCAGTTGTAGTATCCGTGCTGCAGCAGGTTTCAGCAATGTGTATTATAGTCAACATATGCCTTTTCTATTTCAGTTGATGGCCCCTAAAGTTCGTAAAATGGCACATATAGTTGAACTTGCAGCAAGCACGTACTGGCCAGCACTGAGCAGTATTTACATTGATGTTAAAGAAGGTAACACAAACGTGACTGTTATTCACTCAGAACTCTCCAGGTTGGCACAAATCAATTTTGTCAAATTGTTCTACTTTGTTATTTTATTTGTTACAAACAAACCTCTTGCCCCTATTGTAGGCCTGATGGAAGCACGTGATATTGTGATTTATCTGAAGCCACTGCAGAAGATACTTGATGACATTGAACAGTTGGAGTACTCACAGGTGAAAACCGCCTCAAATGTGTCTGTCTTTTTTAGATAACTATCTTTCAAAAACCTTACACCCTTGTTCTCTATGTCCTATTTTCAGCTGTCAACCTATGTAGGAGCTGTGATGCACTCGGTTTGTCTGACCTGGGCCAACTCTAAACACTACTGCCACCCAGCAAGGATCATTGTTATCCTCCAAGAGATCTGCAACTTGTTCATTGATATGGTAGGCCTAGTTTGCATGTGCATGTGTGCATGTTTTCTCATGTCTCTTTAACCAAAGCATATTATCTTAAACCAAAACATACAGTGCTCTGCATAAGTAATGGGACAGTGAAGCATTTTTTTCTTCTTTCGGCTCTACACTCCAAAAGTTTGGATTTGAAATTACTATGAGGTTAAAGTAGAGATTCTCAGCTTTTATTTTATGGTATTTGTGTACATCTTGGTTTCACCATGCAGAAATTACACCACTTTTTATGCATAGTCTCTCTATTTCAGGGTACCCAAAAGTAATGGGACAGATTTATTAAATGCCCAAATTAAGCACTCATGTTTAGTATTTGGTGGACAATCCTTTGCATGCAGTAACTGCCTGAAGTCTGCGACACATTGACGCCACCAGACGCTGGGTATCTTCCCTGGTGATAGTCTGCCAGGCCTGTACTGCAGCCATCTTTAGTAGGTGTTAAGGTCTCTTAGCCTAACATCTTATCATCAAGAAATGAAATGCATATTCAGTTGGATTTAAAACCGAAGATTGACTTGGCCAGTCAAGACCTTTCCACTTTTTGGCCCTGAAAAATTCCCTAGTTGCTATGGTAGTATGTTTTGGGTCATTGTTTGACTGTATGATGTAGCACCGTCCAATGAATTTGGAGGCATTTGCATGTACCTGAGCAGACAACATGTTTCTGTACACTTCAGAATACATTCTGCTGCTGTTGTCAGCAGTTACATTCTTCAATTAAGACAAGTTGGCCAGTTCTAGTGGCAGCTATACATGCCCTGTAGCAAGCGCTGTAGTTTGGCTGGTGACGTATTCTGCGGATGGTAGTCTCTGACATATTCACGCCTACCTCCGGGAGACAGTTGCTTTTTGTTGGACAGTTTTTTTGTTTTTTTTCTTAATTATGGTGAGTATTCTTCGGTCATCCACTGTGGAAGTCTTCCTTGGCCTAGCAGCCCGTTTGTGATTGCTGAGCTCACCAGTGCTTTTCTTTCTTTTTAATGATGCTCCAAACTATTGAATTTGGCAAGCCAAAATCAATATGTACACACATACCATCAAATAAAAGCTGAGAATCTCTACTTTAACCTCATAGTAATTGTTTGATTTCAAATCTAAACTTTTGGAGTGTAGCTTCATTACTTATGCAGGGCACTGTATTTCATTCAAGTAAAGAGAAATATTTCACAAACAGAAATTCATTGGTTTGTTGGTAACACTAAAAGCATATTCAATAACTAACATGAATCAAGTTTATTAGGATACTCACATGGCAGTTTACATTAAAGCTATATCATATCATCATACAAATACACTGAAATCAGATTTTACAGACATATCAGTATATCATGTTCTTTTGATACCTGATATTTATGAGAAAGGCATACATGATTCTATGCCTCTGTGCTGCAGACAAGGAACTTCCTGGGCCCAGAAGAAGTGATGAAGGGACTTCAGGGGGAGATAGATGAGATTCTTGGGAACATCAGAATGAGCATTGTTACCCTGGTGACCCTCAGAGAGACATACGACCAGTGTAAATTGGACATGGACATGTACTTCAAAGTCAGTACACACACCCTGACCAATTTGCTATAATCACACACAAGAACTTGCATCACATGTGCACTGGGATCTGTTCAAAGTTTCACAGCTTTTTTCAGAGTATTGTCTCTTTGTTGTTGTGTTCCCAAGAATGGAAAAACCAAGAACTGGGAATTCCCCTCAAATCTGGTGTTTACCCGACTGGATGCCTTCCTGCAGCGTCTACAGACCATCGAGGTACAGTTTCTTTCTGCTTCATGCATGCACATGTAACTGAGTTGAGATGGTAAACTCACCCCACCTGTGCCATCGAATTGCTCGATTTTCGGTGTCGTAGCTGGTCAACATTGGGTATTTCGGTGACGTGCCATCACATGTGTTGGCAATACACAGGATGCAGGTTCGAAACCTTCACTGATTGCGCCAGCGTAATGTCTATTACACACTCACATACACACACACACACACAGGCTTGGCTAACCAGTCTCCCTCTATCTATCAGGAGGTGTACGCAGTGTCTGTGGAGCTATTGAAGCTGGAGAAAGTGGACATTCAGGGGGTCCGGGGCAGCACCATGGGAACCATGGTCTTTAGCATCTATGATGAGTTCCTGGAGCTTATCAAAATATTTGCTGAATGCAAATATGATGCTATTGACACAGATGACAAGGTATGCAACTACTCCACATCAAATGGAAATGCAATACATCACATCTTTTTATAAATTACTGTATGTCTATTTGTGATATGAACCTTGATGGTTTGGTATGAAGATTTCAGTCATCTCTTAGAAACCAACCCCCAGTCTTGTTTATCAGAACACTGCTACTCTCTCCTACAGAGCTTTGATGAGAACTTTAAGGACTTCCAGGACCAGATAACAGACTATGAGAGACGGCTGGGTACCATCCTCTGTCAGGCCTTCGATGACTGTGCTTCTACAGAGTCTGCTGTGAAGGTCAGACACCTTTTGCTGGGCCTCTTCTTCTATACAAACCCATTTCTCAAAAAGGCTTAAGATCACAATCACGTGTCTGCATAGAATAAATGTATCGGAGACTGTTCAAGGTCTTAAGTGCCTCAGGGAACCCTCCACATAACATACTGTAGGCATTATATCATACTGTAGTGTAAGGTCACATCAATACTGTACATGCATTAACATTGTACTTCCAAGGTTAATTCTGCTTTCCAAAAAAATGAAAAGTTAAAAGTATGGCAGAACTGCATGTATGTATATACTATCACAACATACATACAGTGTGTGCCTTACTCTTGCAGATGTTGGATATGTTTGGCTTCATCCTTGAGCGGCCTCACATTGAGGTCCAGTTCTCCTCCAAATACAAGGAGCTGGTGGAGATGTTTAGTTCAGAACTGGACCACACTAAGCTGGTGTACGATGCCCAGATGACAGCTCTGGAGCAGGGGACGGGCATCCCGCCCATCGCCAAGAACATGCCCCACATAGCAGGCCAACTTAAATGGGCCCAGGAGCTACGAGACCGCATTCAGATTCCTATGAAGACCTTCAAGGCTATACAACACCCGTATGTACTACATAGCATTTTCCTCCACCCAAATGATAAATTAGTCTTAATTATCCACGAGGGAAATTTGAAGAGCTTCCACCAGACAAACATGCTACTGTCAGCAGATGAATCTGATGTTTGACCATGCAAAGAGCATCTGTGATTCCATCCTAAACTCATTTGCTACTATAATACTATGGAACGAAATACTATGATGATAGTCGAGACTATGAAGTGCAAAAGACAAACACTACACTTTCAGCTTTGTGTGTTGTGTTCAGGTGTATGGGGACGGATGAGGCCAAGCTTGTGTTCCAGAAATATAAGGAGATGATGGGGTTGCTGCATCAATACTGTGTGAGTGTGTACTCAGGATGGACCTCTCGAGTGGACATAGACTGCCAGTTCAACCTGGATCAGCCACTGCTGCTCCGCAACCCTAAAAACAACATTCTCAGCGTCAACTTCAACAAACAGGTCTGGAGGATAGCCATTCATACTCAGTAAACACCATAGACTTTTGGTGCCATGATGGCACCAATGGAGTTGTACAATAGCTAGTACCCTAGCATGTCTCAGATTGTGGTCTGGTGTAGCATGTGGAGTTATAAGGAGTAATGAGCTGCTCTGTCTGATCCTCTCTCTCTCCAGCTGGTGGCTGTTCTTAGGGAGGTGAAGTATTTGACCATCCAGGGCCAGGAGGACCTCCCTCCCAGCGCCGCAGAGGTCTTTGCGCAGAATGAAACCTTCAGAATATACGTGGGCAACCTGGACCTCATTGTGTCCTGGTACAATCAGGTATAGTAGTAGTAAATAAGAATGGTAAACACTAAACTGTAGACTGATGAATGTATATATCGGTTGTTGAACTGGGATGTTTTTGAACACAGAACACAAGTACCAGATCTTAAAGGAAACAGTATAATCTGAAAAAAGGAGCACTGTATGTAGTGATATCCCCCCTCTGCAGATCCAAGCTGGGGTTCTCCCAGTGGAGTTGCCCCTCATCAAGGAGGAACTGAAGGGCATCGATGAGAAACTAGCCCTGGCTGAGAGCACTCTGAGCTGGCACAGTGAAGGTACTGTAGTACAGGCTCTTCAGAAGGGGAGAAAGGGTGACATAAACAGACTTTCCAGATCATCTATTTCAGATTTTCTGACCTAGTGTATCTTATGTGTTCAATATAATTTTCCCTACATATTCTTTCATGTTGTGCTGAAGGATGATGTATATGTTGTCACTAAAGCATGACTGTTTTGCCAGGTGTGTGGGAGTACATCCAGCAGATGAGAGACACGCTTCATGACTTTCAGAGAAGAATCAACCAGGCCAAGGCCAATGTCCAGGCCATGCATCTTATCATGGAGGTGATTAATCCTACACACCATCCCACTGAAAGTGTATGAGTATAGTATAGTATATAGTATATAGTATAGCCTTAGCCTAAATGTCATAGCATAAACTGCCAGACTGGCCTGTCCTGTAGGTTTTGCAAGGTCTCTCTGTATGAATATAGTGTGATGTGCGAGTGACCTTTCCGTCTGTAGCCCTGGAGAAGATGTATGATGGTTGTTGTGTATGTGATTGAGTGCAGGAGTGGTCAGTTACTCCCATGTTTGAGAGGAAGGACAAAAACTCCCTGCTAGATCTGGATGGCAGGCAAGCAGCACTGAATAAGAAGTACACCAGCATTACAGAGTCTGGGGAGAAACTGCACAAATTAACAGAGGTACAGAATGAAAGTGTAACATGTTATGAAACACAAAGTTAAGAAGCATGTATATAATAATAATAATAATAATAATAATACCTTTATTTGTACAGCGCTTTTCTAAACAAGGGAAGAGATCATAGAAATTAGCATATAAGCAGTGCTGTGTAGATGTACTGTATCAGCATGTGATGTGCTGTGTGTTGGTCCTGTAGGAGAACAAGAACTTGTTCAGAGCAGATGACAGCACAAAATCATGGGAGGCCTATGTTGACTACATCGATGACAAAGTGCTGGACGGGTTATTTAAAGTTGTCCACGTGTCTCTTAAGTTCCTGGCCAGCAACATGCATGTCAAGGTATCAGCCCTGAGATCAATTGTACTGTAACATTAGTCTGTTGGCAATTTGCAGTCAGTCTGGCAATTCTGTTCTATCAGTTGTATAGTGTTACTAACTGGAAAGTTGTTTTGAATTGCAGTCGATTAAAAACCCGCTGTTTGAGGTGCGTTTTGAAATGGAGGATGGAGAAACCTCATTCTACCCTTCTCTGAGTTTTGGCATATCTGATAGCTTCTATGATCTGGTTGAGGGTCTCATCCACGATGTGTATAAAGCTGCTAAGCTCGTCCCACGCATATCAATGACCCATAAAACCTGCTATCAAGTGAGTACAGTTCAACACCTCTTCGCTCCCCCGCGTTTATCTTGAGTGTGTAATCCAGTGTTAGAGTGCTCTCCAAATTATGATATTCCTAAGATTTATTTTGACACACACATTCACGTGTCATTACTACCAAACTGTGTGTGACAATGTTCTGCGTGGAATTGTTATTGTGAAAGGTACCTGAAGAAGCACCATGTATGAATGTGTAACCTGTGGTCTGAGTGTATTCCCTGTGTGTGTGTACCCCAGTTAGAGCTGGATGAGATGTCGGAGTTGTCGGACATGCGTGAGGATGTGATGAGCCAGGTGGCGGGGGCCATGAAGGAGGCGCAGGAGTATAGGGAGGTGCTGTATAAATACTCCTACCTGTGGCAGGATGACAGGGACGAGTTCATGGAGCAGTTCCTGCTCTATGGCAAAGTGCTCACACCTGAGGAGATTGAGGCCCACGGAGACGAGCCTGTGCCCAAAAACCCCCCCACACTCATAGAGTTCAAGGAGGAGGTACAAATATTGAGAAATATGATTCTCTTTGTTTAATCCAGGATTTAAAAAGATGACCTCACAAAGTCAGAATTACTGCTCTTTACATTTGTATCTTATCATGAATATGATCCTGTGGCGTCCCCTGCAAATTTCCTATATTTTGCCAAATGCCAATTACCCTGACAATTTACTATAAGGACAGATTTAGAAAACTGTAATTTTCTGGGGCTAACTTAAAAGTGCTTTGAATGATGTGTTCCCCTTGCAGATAGACACATATGAGAGCTTGTACAGTGAGGTGAGGGAGCTGGAGAACTCCAAAGTGCTACAGTGCTGGCTCCAGATAGACATCCGTCCCTTCAAACATTCCCTGCTCAACACCATCAAACGCTGGAGCCTCATGTTTAAACAGTACCTCATAGACAGAGTTACCAACAGGTACTGTCCCAGAGATACAGACCAACAGCAGTACTCTGTGAGAGTTTAACTTTTGGGTACGCTGCTAGGTTTACTGCAGGAAGTACTGTAACGTGTGTGTGTGTGTGTGTGTGTGTGTGTGTGTGTGTGTGTGTGTGTGTGTGTCGGCAGCCTGCGGGACCTGGATGGCATCATTAAGGAGGTGAAGGCAGGCCTGACTGAGACAGTGGAAGAGGGAGATTACCAGGGGCTGGTGGAGGTCATGGGTCACCTGATGAGGGTGAAAGACAGACAGGCAGCCACAGACAATATGTTCTCCCCCCTCAAAGAGACCATCCAGTTCCTCAAAGACTATGGAGAGGAGCTGCCTGACGAGGTCCATGCACAGCTACAGGTGGGAGAGACAGAGGTCTAAGTTTACTGTACCAGCAGTAAGGGTAGGGCAGACCCTCTATATACAACAGCAGTTCTTCTTGTTCATTTATATACCAAAAATTCATGGTTTACTTTCTGTGGTTGTTTAGGATCTTCCAGAGCACTGGAATAATGTGAAAAAGACATCCCTCCAAGTCAAGCAGAACGTGGCTCCACTGCAAATGAATGAAGTCAACATCATCCGCAGGAAGTGCCAGCAGTTTGAGGTACAGATACACATACATGTATACCGATACACAGAAACACGGAAAGAACTATGAGCAAAATGTGATAGTCTAAAACATATTCATGTTGTGTCATATGTGTCATATCCCCCACAGATTAAGCAGTATGAGTTTAGAGAGAAGTTCAGACAGCAACCATTCTTTGTCTTCTCTTTTGAAAATCCACATGAGGCTCTTGATGATGTGAGTGATTTAACATCTAATCTAAGGGTATAGCTGGCTCATACTGTAAGGCATTCTTTCCTAGTGGTCAATGTCAGTGCTTTTTATGGAAACTTTTGGAGTGGTAATTTGTGTCGATTAACACAATGAAAGTCTGTTTAATGGGGACTGTTTAAAGTCTGTTTACAAGGGACCTACAAAAGAGATATCTGTCAACAGGACTCACATGGATATAGCATTAATACAAACAGATGAACTTCTAACCTGCTGTGTGTGTGTATGATAACAGGTTCAGATAGACATTGTGGCATTGGAGAGAGAGATGGTGGCCCTGTCGAGTTCGGCCAGTCTGTTTGAGGTGAACGTTCCTGACTACAAACAGCTTAAAGCCTGCCGCAAGGAGATCATTCTGCTCAAAGAGCTTTGGGACATGATCCTGCTGGTAAGACTCTACAGTTCACAGGCAGCTCAGCACTCAACTTTGATTCAGATTTTCCATCAAGCTGTGTGATGATTTTGAGATGATTCATTGATATTAGATTCTGTACATTGATTCAATCGATAGATAGTTGTTCTTATAATGACTGAGCCATTGAGTGTTGGCTGGTGTTTGAATGTGTGCAGGTACGGGGGAACATGGACGACTGGAAGACCACCCTGTGGAAGGACATAAATGTGGAAGGGATGGACATGGACACCAAGAAATACGCCAAGGACATTAAGGGTTTGGACAAGGAGATGAGGGCCTGGGATGCTTTCTCCGGATTGGACAGCATGGTGAAGAACATGATGACATCACTACGTGCGGTGGGAGACCTACAGAACCCAGCCATCAGAGACCGCCACTGGCTGCAGCTCATGATGGCAACTAATGTACGCTGCAGGGTTTTTATTGTATTAAAAAAATGTTGTGTTCATTTGTTAATTTAATCTGTACAAACGATTTCCTTCTTGAGGACAATAAAGGGTTCTGTTCTACTCAATACTACAACCACACTGTTGTCTGTTCCTTTGGCAGGTGAAGTTTGACATGTCTGAGAGGACCACATTTGAGGACCTGCTGAAGTTGAACCTGCACCAGTTTGAGGACGAGGTGCGCAGCATCGTGGACAAGGCTGTCAAAGAGTCTGGGATGGAGAAGGTAAGGACAAAAACAGCATTTACCATATTGTTTACAGCTAAATGTTTGTGATGCTGCAAGTGAAGACATACAGTGCATGCAATGGATTGTCTACCAAATACTAAACATGAGTGCTTATTTTGGACATTTGATAAATCTGTCCCAGTAACTTACAGTAATGTGAAGAGTAATGGGTCATTTACTGTGGTCCAGTTTGACATAAATAACTCACAGCTGTAGTGGGACACTCCAACACTGTTTTACCTCCACCTCAGACATTGGCTGAGCTGGACAGCACGTGGAGTTCCATGGTGTTTGACCACGAGCCCCACGGACGCACAGGCACCATGCTGCTCAAACCTAACGAGGAGCTGGTGGAGACACTGGAGGACAACCAGGTACAGCTTACAGCTCCTCAACCAGAGTTAGACGTAGCCAGATAATCTTTACCAGAAATATGATGAAGCAACAAGAGAACAATGCTGGAGAACAGTAAATTCACAGATGGGATCCCTATTATCAGGGCTCTACAGTCAACAGGTGTGGCATGGCATATTTACTGGGAGACCCATTTGCCTGAAGAATCTTGAGATGCATGACATCCCAATGTAACTCCCTCTTCCTCTCTGGTGACCCCAGGTGCAACTTCAGACGCTGATGACCTCAAAGTACATCGCCCACTTCCTGGAGGAGGTGTCTGGCTGGCAGCAGAAGCTCTCCACGGCAGACTCTGTCATCTCCATCTGGTTCGCTGTGCAGCGCACCTGGACCCATCTGGAGAGCATCTTCATCGGCTCTGAGGACATCCGCTGCCAGCTCCCTGAAGACTCAAAGCGTTTTGACACTATTGACACAGACTTCAAGGTAGGTAGAGGCTCCTAAACCATTTGCAATAAGTAGGACCGGACTCTCCACATAATGAGTGACATGTAATAATACGACTTTCTTGTTGTGCCGTAGGAAATTATGAGTGAGGCAGTGAAGGTTACCAATGTGGTCAAGTCCACCAATAAGAAAGGTCTCCTGGAGAAGCTGGAGGATTTGGAGACTGGGTAAAGGCTTTGTTTTTTTTTATCAAGTTAAGAACTAGATCAGTCAAGAGATGAACAATTGATTTTGTAAATAGAAATCAGTGTTGTACATATAAGAGTTAGACTGCCATTTCAGTTACACTGCCCACTTATGTATTCACCACCCCAGGCTGGCTAAATGTGAGAAGGCTCTGGCTGAGTATCTGGAGACCAAACGCCTGGCCTTCCCCAGGTTCTACTTTGTCTCCTCCGCCGACCTGCTGGACATCCTCTCCAATGGAAACAACCCTGTGGAGGTACTGTACACAGGTGGCAGGGAGCAGAGATGCAGGGAGCAGCCTCACAGGAGAAACACTGCTTCACACTTTGTCTTCCATGTGTTGATATCTGTGTTCCTCTCTGTAGGTCAGCAAGCACCTGTCCAAGCTGTTTGACAGCTTGTCCAACCTCAAGTTCCAGCTGGATTCCAGTGGCAAACCCATCAAGGTGGCACTGGGGATGTACGCTAACGATATTGAGTATGTCACCTTCGACAAGGACTGTGACTGTTCAGGACAGGTGTGTGCTCCACTGGCCAGACACATGTTTTTTTGGGACTTCATGTTCTGCATCTGCTGGTTTCAAAATGTGTTTTGTGTGATATATAGTGATGTTTGCCGTGTCTGATGTGAAGTTAAAATGTTTTTGTGTGTGGTGCAGGTTGAGGTGTGGCTGAACAGGGTCCTAGAAAGGATGTGCGCCACACTGCAGATGGAGTTTGGAGAAGGTGTCCAGGCCTATGAGGAGAAGCCCAGAGAGCAGTGGCTCTTTGACTACCCTGCTCAGGTCCGCTCTCACACCAATCTCTGTGTTACATACAAATCTATATAAAACAACAGGGGATTGATGTTGTGATATAATGTGACATGATTTGATGTTGCAGATTGCCTTGGCCACTACTCAGATCTGGTGGACCACTGAGGTGGGCATTGCATTTGCCAGGCTGGAGGAGGGCTATGAAAACGCCCTCAAGGACTACTTCAAGAAGCAGGTCTTTGCTCACACATCAATCACTAATTTCGTGACAAAGATGTATTGTATAGTGGTTAAAATGTTGCTCCTAATTTAAAGCATCTTAATAGAATATAAATATTCTCCTCCGCTTCATATGCGACCGTCTTTTCTATCTACTTCGCTTATAAATGTGCTGCATGTGTGTTTTGACCTCTGGCCCCCACAGGTGACTCAGCTGAACACTCTGATCTCACTGCTGATTGGAGAACTCTCTAGAGGAGACCGCCAGAAGATCATGACCATCTGCACCATTGATGTCCATGCTCGAGATGTGGTGTCCAAACTCACTATCTCCAAGGCAAGCCTGCCAACAGGGCATCAGCCTTACAACATCAGTCAGATGTACAGTGTGTACATGTGTGGAAGTGTTATATTTTGTATTGCTTTCAGACTTTTCCACTTTTTCAAAAAACAAAAACAAACAAAACACGTCAAAGACATTTTCTCTAGCACTGATTTAGTTTAGAGAAAATATGTCAGTTTGAGGTCTTGTTTTCATGCTCTCTGTCTTTCTGCTCCAGATTGATAACGTTCAGGCATTCATGTGGCAGTCTCAGCTGAGGCATCGCTGGGACGATGATAAAAAGCACTGCTTCGCCAACATCTGTGACGCTCAGTTCAGATACTCCTACGAGTACCTGGGTAACACCCCTCGATTGGTCATCACCCCTCTTACTGACAGGTGCATGCTCCAACCACAGCTAATCTTGTTGGACATCAGATCTGCCATCGGACTTAATCTATCTAATGATCTTTTCTTTTCTTTTTTTTACATTTTAACTCAAGTGTAACTTCAGTTAAACTCTCAAATGATCTCTCCTCATGTATGCTGAGTTGTGTTTTGTGTCTAAGCTGTGATTTCATGATAGTGAAGTGTGTCTTTCCTCTAGGTGTTACATCACTCTGACCCAGTCTCTCCACCTTATCATGGGTGGGGCCCCAGCCGGGCCCGCCGGTACTGGTAAAACAGAGACGACCAAGGATCTAGGGCGAGCACTCGGCATCATGGTCTATGTATTCAACTGCTCTGAGCAGATGGACTACAAGGTTAGCTCACACTCCCACTGATTGTAAGGTGCGCAGACTTCTTGCACTAACAAAAACGATGTAGTAATCTAGTGACCAGTGCATTCTGTATTTCCTCCCAGTCTTGTGGTGATATCTATAAAGGCTTGGCTCAGACAGGGGCGTGGGGCTGCTTCGATGAGTTCAATCGAATCTCTGTGGAGGTGCTGTCTGTCATCGCTGTACAGGTGAGGCTTTTATAATCAACATCAAAAACCTCTAGCTCTCATCTAATATCTCCTTCTTTCCTGTCAATTTCTTTCTATCCTGTGTGGTGACAGAAATGTCTCTCTCTTTCCCTACTCAGGTGAAGTGTGTCCAGGATGGTATTCGGGACAAGAAGACCATCTTTAACTTCCTCGGAGAGACCATCAAGCTAATTCCTACGGTGGGAGCTTTCATCACGATGAACCCAGGCTATGCTGGCCGAGCTGAGCTACCAGAGAATCTCAAAGCCCTCTTCAGGTACTGTACCACACAAGCCCTCTCTATGTGTCTTCATCATCATCATCAACACCACCATCTCTCTCTCTCTCTCTCTCTCACTCTCTCTGAATGACTGTATTTGTATTGTGTTTCTCCCCTGTAGGCCGTGTGCCATGGTGGTGCCTGACTTTGAGCTGATCTGTGAGATCATGTTGGTGGCTGAGGGCTTTATCGATGCCAGAGTCCTGGCCAGGAAATTCATCACCCTCTACACACTCTGTAAAGAGCTGCTTTCCAAACAGGTACCACATATCTGGACATACACAGCAATGCATCTTAAAACACAGTGTATGTCTATTGCCTCACTAAACGTTTTTGTGTATGTGTGTGTGTACAGGACCATTATGACTGGGGGCTGCGTGCTATTAAGTCTGTGCTGGTGGTGGCAGGCTCTCTGAAGAGAGGAGACCCGGGCCGACCGGAGGACGAGGTTTTGATGAGAGCTCTGAGAGACTTCAACATCCCCAAGATTGTGATGGATGACACACCTGTGTTCCTGGGGCTGATTGGGGACCTGTTCCCTTCCCTGGACGTCCCCAGGAAGAGAGATCTGGACTTTGAGAAGGTCAGCAACTGCTGCCTCTCCTTACCTAGACACATTGCTTAGGACTGAGGTGGAGGGAACAGACATGAGACAATGTTTTAGTATGAAAAAAAAATGTGTTTGTGTCTCAGGTGGTGAAGCAGTCGGTGCTGGACCTGAAACTGCAGGCGGAGGACAACTTTGTTCTGAAGGTGGTGCAGTTGGAGGAGTTACTTGCAGTCCGACACTCTGTCTTCATTATTGGCAACGCAGGCACCGGCAAGTCCAAGGTACATCCTTCCAGGCAGTGCCCACAGAGGGCCTGTGTTGTGGTGCAGTGGCATTGTGTTTTCTCTGGTTGTTCTAGCCCAGCTGTAGAAAGCAGCCATTTTTGTGTTGCATGTCCAGGTGATGAGGTCATTGATTAGGACCTATCAGAACATGAAGAAGAAGCCAGTGGTGGTGGATCTGGACCCCAAAGCTGTGACCTGCGACGAGCTGTTTGGCATCATCAACCCTGCCACCAGAGAGTGGAAGGATGGTATGCTCACCAACTCACTTTATTCTTACTATTACCATCTATAAGAGTAGTTACAGTATAGTCACTTACTTATGCAACTGTAAAGTACAGAATGGTTGAACCTGCCTGGCCATTCCCTCATGCTTATTGCCTTGTTGGTCCCAGGCCTTTTCTCCTGTGTGATGAGAGACCTGGCCAACATCAGCCATGACGGGCCCAAGTGGATCGTGTTGGATGGGGATATTGACCCGATGTGGATTGAGTCCCTCAACACTGTGATGGATGACAACAAGGTCTGGGGGCTCACCTATGACACTCTTTTTCTGTTGCTGAACTGTGAACTGTGTGTGTGTGTGTGTGTGTGTGTGTGTGTGTGTGTGTGTGTGTGTGTGTGTGTGTGTGTGTGTGTGTGTGTGTGTGTGTGTGTGTGTGTGTTGTGTTCTGATGTTGTCTGTGTGTGTGTGTGTGTGTGTGTGTGTGTGTGTGTGTGTGTGTGTGTGTGTGTGTGAGTGTGCTGTGTTTAGGTGTTGACTCTGGCCAGTAACGAGCGTATTCCTCTGAACTCCACCATGCGTCTGTTGTTTGAGATCAAAGACCTGCGGACGGCCACTCCTGCCACCGTGTCCCGTGCCGGCATCCTCTTTGTCAACCCTGCCGACCTCGGCTGGAACCCGTCAGTACCACACCCTTGAATACAAAATACACAAATTTTTCTACAGAATTCATATCTACGCTGATGCATACCCATGTCCAATCTTCATAAGAGCGACCCCCTTGTACCCACCAATATTAATATCTATGAACATATTTAAGTCATTATGACATATAAAGTATAACCGTGTTATACTCGAGGTTACAGAGAGCATGGTTCTCCTGTGTGAGCCCTCCTCTGTGCTGCTGCAGGGTTGTGTCCAGCTGGATCGAGAGGCGGGACGATCAGTCTGAGAAGGCCAACTTGTCCATCCTGTTTGATAAATACCTTCCTACCTGCTTAGAGAAGCTCAAGTTTGGCTTTAAGAAGATCACCCCCATCCCAGAAGTGACCCTGGTCCAGACGCTGCTGCACTTCATGGAGTGTCTGTTAGTGCCTGAGAACACCCCGCCAGACTCAAATAAGGAACTGTACGAGCTCTACTTTGTGTTTGCCTGTGTCTGGGCCTTTGGAGGGGCCATGTTCCAGGACCAGGTATTTAGATATTGTGTTATTTCATATTTATTTAATTCTATAAATTTATAGTTTATAGTTTACTCATCATTTTTCTGATTTATTACTGTTCTCTCATTGACAGTGCAAAAAGAGAGGTTTAAAAATAGATGTTGCTGTATTGTGAGTATTATGGTAGCTTTTGGTAACATCTCCACAACACAGCATTGCCAAAATGGGGCCTTTACTCTAAGACTTCTCCCTCTCTCTGTGTTTGGTCCTCAGCTGACAGATTACCGCCTGGAGTTCAGCAAATGGTGGGTCAATGAGTTCAAGACCATCAAGTTCCCTTCCCATGGGACTGTGTTTGATTACTGCATTGACAGCGAGTCAAAGAAGTTCACTTCCTGGACAGAGAGAGTGCCTAAGTTCTTGCTGGACCCAGATCTCCCACTCCAGGTCAAAGTTCTTCCCTGTCCCTCAATCTGTACTCAGCTCCTTTTCTTTTTATCTATAACTCCTAGATTGTTGTATTTTTTTCATTATCATTTGCAAACCGTTCTGGAATGGTGATGTAGAAAAAAGTTCCTCATAAATGAACTGATTAAAAATTACATGCTGCAGTGTCATCAGGAGAAGAAGTGGTATATAGAAGTGGTTATAGATATTGAATGGTTTTTAGAGTCATTTTGCTGACTTTACCATTGTTGTGGATCCCCAGGCCTCTCTGGTACACACAGCCGAGACAACCCGAATCCGCTACTTTATGGACATGCTGATGGTACGCAAGCGGCCGGTGATGCTGGTGGGGAACGCGGGCAGCGGCAAGTCAGTATTAATGGGAGATAAGCTGCGCAGCCTCAGCACTGACCAATACGTGGTGCAGTCAGTGCCCTTCAACTTCTACACCACCTCCGCCATGCTGCAAGGTACTGTATGTCAATCTACTGTATCAGAGCTGAGACAGGAACAGTCAGACATTTCATGTTACTCATTCTGATGATATTGTTCGAAACATCTGATGTTGAATATATACAGTATTAAATATTGGGTGTAAGAATATTGTATGCATAACAAAGGGCTGAATCTAGTTATTTAGGATTTATTGATTCATTGGTTCTAGATCCCTGACCCTAACTCTTATTCTGCTCAGCTATTTTGGAGAAACCCCTTGAGAAGAAAGCAGGGAGGAACTACGGTCCACCTGGCAACAAGAGTCTCATCTATTTCATAGATGATATGAACATGCCCGAGGTGGACAAGTACTTCACTGTGGCTCCGCACACACTCATCCGCCAGCACATGGACCACGGACACTGGTGTGACCACAACCAAAACATAAATGCATCACAACATGACCACTCTAAACACTATAAAGTAGCATTCTGAGTTAAATATCTCAGCATACATTCCCAGTGGGTCTATCCCCAACCCCTCTCGCTCATGATCCCTCTGTCTCTCTTTGTCCCCCTCATTTCTCCTGCTCAGGTATGACAGAGCCAAGCTGACTCTGAAGGACATCCATAACTGCCAGTATGTAGCCTGCATGAACCCCACAGCAGGCAGCTTCACCATCGACCCACGACTGCAGGTGCTCACTAGGCCTAGGCCATGTTCTCCAGGGGCTCCATAACAGTAGACTGAAGCCTGGATTATAAAATATCATGAGGATGTTCTGTATTTGACTACTCTTAACCCACTGCATTCAATTATTACTGTGTAATGTATTGTGATGTAACCCCCCTCTCTCTCCTCCAGAGGCACTTCTGTGTGTTTGCAGTGAGTTTCCCTGGCCAAGACGCCCTCCACAGCATCTATAACTCCATCTTCTCCCAGCATATGGAGATGAACGGCTTCCTTCCCGCCATCAAGAAGTTCTGCTCCTCTCTCGTCACCTGTGCACTGAGTGAGAACAGCCCATAGAACAGAGATACAGTATATGACGTCACATTACAACAGACATGAAACTGACATAAAACGACTGTCAGAGAATACAGTATGTTTTCCCCTGACACTGGATGTTATGCTAATTAATTTCTGTGTTCACTTGAACAGTGTTTCACCAGAGGATTTCCTCCTCTTTTCTCCCCACGGCTGTGAAGTTTCACTACGTCTTTAACCTCAGAGACCTGTCCAACATATTCCAAGTAAACCTTTCTCTCACACATCTGTAGAGTAGAACAGTTAACACATTTTTAAGTTGGTTTTCTGATATAATTTTGTAAGATTCCCTTTCTCCAGTTGACATTGTTCTACTGACCAGTCACCACATCTGTGCTCTCCCTTGGCAGGGTCTGCTGTTCTCCTCCCCGGAGTGTGTGAAGACCCCTGCAGAGCTGGTGCGTCTCTGGTTGCACGAGTGTGACCGCGTCTACGGGGACAAGCTGGTGGAAGAAAAGGACATGGAGTTGTTTGCGAAGATCCAAGAAGAAATCTGCAAAAAGTGCTTTGAGGTACAAGGAAAACACCAAAACATGGTAGATAGGCGGACAAAACCACATAACAAGCTAAGACTACAGCCACTTTGTTAGGATTGAATGGAATGAACAGAAAACACATAGTGGGCAGACAATGGGTAAATGTCAACAGTGAAGAGGTCAATTCTTCTGCTATGTAATAATAACTTGTATCAAAGTAACCATGTTCTCTAATGTGCTTTAGACTTCTCTCTTGGTCATGTTAACAGATTGGTGTGTGTTCTACTTCTGTCTGCAGGATATTGATACAGGTTTTCTCTTTGAGAAGCCCAACATCTATTGCCATTTCTCCCAAGGCATTGGTGAGCCTAAATACTTTGCCATCCCAGATTGGGCAGCTCTAAACAAGCTTCTCCTGGAGGGGCTGGACAGTTACAACGAAGTCAACGCGATCATGAACCTGGCAAGTTGCACAAAAATGACGGTTGCTAGAGAATGGCCAGTCCCTTTTCAAAGAATTCAGAGCATTTAAACCTGAGATGAGACATACAGAGAGAGCTTTCTCCTATGTAACCGTATGTGTGTGTGTGTGTGTGTGTGTGTGTGTGTGTGTGTGTGTGTGTGTGTGTGTGTGTGTGTGTGTGTGTGTGTGTGTGTGCGCGCGTGTGTTCGGTGCAGGTGTTGTTTGAGGATGCCATGTCTCATATCTGTCGTATAAACCGTATCTTGGAGTCTCCTCGTGGTAATGCTCTGTTGGTGGGGGTGGGCGGTAGCGGCAAGCAGTCCCTCTCACGCCTCGCTGCCAGCATCTCCAACCTGGAGGTGTTCCAGATGACTCTGAGGAAGGGCTACGGCATCGCAGACCTCAAGGTACAGATGCTGCTCACTCACAGAGACACTCACACACACACAACACATAATCAATCATCATCATTATTATTATTATTTTCCCTTCTCCCCCTCTCTCCTCTGTAGCTGGACGTAGCAGCCCAGTACATGAAGGCTGGGGTGAAGAACATTGGCACAGTGTTCCTGATGACAGACTCCCAAGTGGCAGAGGAAGAGTTCCTGGTGTTGATCAATGACCTGCTGGCATCTGGGGAGATCCCTGGCCTATTCCAGGATGACGAGGTGGAGAACATCATCGCAGCCATGAGGAACGAGGTCAAGGCAGTGGGTATACCTGACTCACGAGAGAACTGCTGGAAGTTCTTCATCGACAGAGTCAGGAAACAGCTCAAGGTAACACCTTAACTTTTACCCCTAAAATGTCCCTAAAATTATAGGATACGAATGAAAGGGATCTCATCCTTATTCAATGAAAGGTTATTGTACTCTCCAATATTTGACGTTTAGTCTGGGTGTGTTGAGTTGTGTTTCAGAGGTGTGCGTTGTCCTGTAGGTGATCCTGTGTTTCTCTCCGGTGGGCTCTACTTTGAGGGTGCGGGCGCGCAAGTTCCCAGCAGTCGTCAACTGCACCTCCATCGACTGGTTCCATGAGTGGCCAGAGGAGGCGCTGACGTCTGTCAGCGCTCGCTTCCTCTCTGAGACAGAGGGCATCATGGTAATGTCAGACGTCATACAGTTCTTTAAATTCAAAATGTCCTCCACATCACAAACTCCAATGTTAGCAGACTATTGTGCAGTAAGATGACTGTGTTCCTGTATGTATGTGTGTGTGTGTGTGTGTGTGTGGGGGGGGGGGGGGGGGTGTGTGGGTGATCTTTCCCTATCTGTCCCTAGCCGGAGGTGAAGGACTCTCTGAGCCAGTTCATGTCCTTTGTACATAAGACAGTGAATGAGATGTCCAAGTCTTACCTGACGTCGGACCGTCGCTACAATTACACCACACCCAAGACCTTCCTGGAGCAGATCAAACTCTACCAGAACCTGCTGGCTATCAAGAGGAGTGAGCTGCTGTCCAAGATGGAGCGTCTGGAGAATGGACTCACCAAGCTGGAGAACACCTCTGCTCAGGTCAGGAGGGGGAATCAGAGACCACAACACACACAGGGGATTTACAATAAAACCCCTCCGTAGCAATGTAAAATGTGTTCCTCACAACAGTGTGTACCTAATGATTTTTGTACAGATTAATCAGGAACATCAGACATCATCCTCTATTAAATACAGAACTGAAACTGTCCCGTTCTCTGATAGTCATTGCAGTGTTGGTCACATCACATGCATGCTCTGTCAGGTGGATGATCTAAAGGCCAAGCTGGCGGTGCAGGAGGTGGAACTGAAGCAGAAAAACGAGGACGCTGATAAACTCATTGAGGTGGTAGGCGTGGAAACAGAGAAAGTGTCAAAGGAAAAGGTCATCGCCAATGATGAGGAGCTCAAAGTGCAAGTCATTGCTAAGGTAGGTGTGTGTGTGTGGATGGGTGGCTGGGTGGCTGTGGTTCAGTGATAGATATGCCTTTCCCTTTCATCAACAGTAAATGTCCCCCCAGAACTGTTTCAGCCGCTGTGACTGATACTATGAGTGTATTTGTGTGTTTGTAGAATGTGGGAGAGAAACAGAGATCTTGTGAGGCAGACTTGGCCAAAGCAGAGCCTGCCCTGATGGCAGCTCAGGAGGCTCTCAACACTCTTAACAAGGTTAGTGGGAATAGAGCTTTTAAAGTGTGTGTGCATGTGCGTCTGTGTGTGTGGTTCAGTGATGGATGTTTCTTTCCCTCTGTCATTCATCAATGGTAAATCTCCCCCAGAACAACCTGACAGAGTTGAAGTCATTTGGCTCTCCCCCGGAGGCGGTAGTTAATGTGTTAGCAGCTGTGATGGTCCTGATGGCTCCTGGAGGAAAGGTCCCCAAAGACAAGAGCTGGAAGGCTGCCAAGAACACCATGGCCAAAGTGGACGCCTTCCTGGATGCCCTGGTCAACTACAACAAGGAGAACATCCCTGAAGCCTGCATGAAGGCTTTCCAGTGAGGTTTTTTTGCTGGCTAATCAGGAAATCCAGATTTTCTGACTTGCTGATAATCTTATCAGAGAATGGATCTGTAGTCTCACCAGCTTGGTTTTGTATTTGATTTGATTGTGAATACATGCCTTTGTTAGGAGGTCAGTGACAATTACCACTTTTAAGACTAACCTCAAACCCACCTTTTAAGAGCTGCATATGGTTGCCCTTAGCAACTCCCCCTCCCCACTGCCTTTCCCCATTCCCCATGTCAAGATTATTGTGTACCCATATGCTTTTATTTATGTTATGTGTATGTGTTTTGTTAATGTGTCTGTTTTTTATAGGATATATAGTGTGTTGAGACCTTGTTGAAAATGCACTTTAAAACTAAATAAACTTGAAGCTTATTGTTATGTATCTGGTGAATCTACTATAAACATAAATGTGCTTCTCTTTGCTCGTCCCTTGTACAGGCCGTTTGAGAATGACCCCACGTTTGAACCAGACTTCATCCGGTCTAAGTCCATTGCAGCTGCGGGTTTGTGCTCGTGGAGTATTAACATTGTGAGGTTCTACAAGGTGTACTGTGATGTGGAGCCCAAACGGCAGGCCCTGAGCCAGGCCAACGCTGAGCTGGCTGCAGCCTCGGACAAACTCTCCATCATCAAGTCCAAGATCAATGTGAGTGCGAGACAGAAGTTTCATATCTGAAAACACGACTTGTAGTTAGATGTTTCATACAATACTTGATAGTAGATATTTCAGGCTATACTTTTATACAAAAAATGCTGTTAACATCTAAATTATCCAAAAAAAATAAAACAAGAAAAGCCCAAATTAAAGAGATGTGTCTTGTCTTCAGCAACTGAATGCTAACTTGGCCAAGCTGACAGCAGAGTTTGAGAAAGCTACAGCCGACAAGCTGAAGTGTCAGCAGGAGGCAGACGCCACCAATCAGACCATCTCTCTGGCCAACAGGTAAAGCCACAGCACTCTACAGCATCATTTACATTTACTAAACAGCTGAAAAACACACTATAAGCTTCATGCCCCCTTGGCTTATCATCAAGCTGTGTCTTTGATCATTTGACCCCATGTATAGATGTAATCTTTAAATTATTTTAGTTTACTTCTTTGATTTAAGAAATCTACAATCTCTTCTCAGTCTCTATATGTTGATCTGGTGTGATTATGTGACTGTGTCTGTCAGGCTGGTGGGGGGTTTAGCCTCTGAGAAGGTCCGCTGGTCTGAGTCGGTGGCCCAGTTTAAAATCCAGGAAAAGACCCTGAGCGGTGATGTCATGCTCATCTCAGCCTTCGTCTCCTATGTGGGCTACTTCAGCAAGAAGTTCCGCACTGACTTGATGGACAAGTACTGGTTGCCCTACCTCAAGGAGCTCAAGGTACACACTCATTCTCAAAACATTCCCTTACTTCATCATGTTAAAAGACTTGAATGATTGTGCCCCCCCCCCCCCCCCCCCCCAGGTCCCTATCCCAATCACAGAGGGGCTGGACCCCCTGATGCTGCTGACAGACGACGCTGACATTGCTGCCTGGAGTAACCAGGGGTTGCCTAGTGACCGCATGTCTATCGAAAACGCCACCATCCTGTGCAACACGGAGCGCTGGCCGCTCATTGTGGACGCCCAGCTCCAGGGCATCAAATGGATCAAAAACAAATATGGAGATAGCCTCAAAATCATACGCCTCGGACAAAAAGGGTCAGTTACTGTCTCAGACATGGTCCAGAAGCACTCTGTTAATGATAGAATTCTCTGCATGTGCATGTCACCATAAATCATTGAATTCTTTCATTTGGAATGTTTTCCTTTTGTTTATGGACTGTTTAAGTACTTTGGTGAAGGCACATTGTATTTCTATTGTTTCAAACATCCCCTCCTGAATGAAGGAGTAGAGCCAGTCTGTAGGTCTGATGAGCACAGCAGGCGGTAATTGATCTGGCTTCTCTCCCCTTGTGACTGCAGGTACCTGGACAGCATTGAGATGGCTGTGTCCAATGGAGACACTCTGCTCTTAGAAAACATCAGTGAGTCTGTGGAACCAGTGCTGGACCCACTACTGGGCCGAATCACTATCAAGAAGGGCAAGTAAGTCACTCCTACATCGCCTCTATAACCTCTGGTTACCTCTACCTACCTGAGCAGAGCACAGTTAACCCCCTATCACTGACCTTGAGTCATCTTTCACCCCACAGGGATGCCTCGCCTCACTGTTAACCCTTATCCACCATGTCCCCTCATGCTACAATCACCCCACTTGGGGTTAGAGGAAGTGTTGTATCTCTAGGTTCTCCCATGTTTTCCCCCAGGTGTATCCGCATAGGCGATAAGGAGGTGGAGTACCACCCTAACTTCCGTCTGATCCTGCATACTAAGTACTTCAACCCTCACTACAAGCCTGAGATGCAGGCGCAGTGTACTCTTATCAACTTCCTGGTGACACGGGATGGCCTGGAGGATCAGCTACTGGCTGCCGTGGTCGCTAAGGAGAGGCCAGACCTGGAAGAACTCAAGGTGAGTAGTGAGTGGCACTGTGTGACCCATAGAAATCTGGAGGTACTGAGGTGAATGTTAAGGGAACAATTATACGGCTTCTAAAGGGTGTGAGTGGAGTTGTGAGTCCTGTGTGTGACATAACGAAGGAAGTGGAGGTGGACTGACTACTGTGCCCCCCTCTGTGCAGGCTGACCTGACGAAGCAGCAGAACAATTTCAAGATCGTTCTGAAGCAGCTGGAGGACTCCCTGCTGGCTCGCCTGTCTGCCGCCTCAGGGAATTTCCTGGGGGACACAGCCCTGGTGGAGAACCTGGAGACCACCAAGTGCACCGCCACTGAGATCGAGGAGAAGGTGACATCATCACCCTGTGCCAGGGGGGCAGATGGTTGTTGAGTCAGCTGAGCCCGGTGTGTGTGTTGTGTATCTCTCAGGTTT
>NC_139670.1:12352366-12379306 GCF_951799395.1 Argentina silus | reverse complement strand
CCTAAATGACCTGAACAAGATCAACCCCATATACCAGTTCTCCCTGAAGGTGAAGTTCTATCTGGAAACACCTCAGGGGCTTTATTGTCCTCTTCAGTACTCATTATATGAGACCTGCTCATGTCTGTAATGATGTGAAGTATTTGAGCTTCTTATATGATGAAGATCAACTTACTAGGTCTTTACAACAGGCATTCACTGTGGTGTTTGAGGTAGCCATCATGAAAACAGAGCCAGCGGAAGAGGTGAAACAGAGAGTGAACAACTTGATCGACCAGATCACCTTCTCTGTGTTCATGTACACAAACCGCAGCCTGTTTGAGAGAGACAAGCTCACCTTCATCGCCCAGGTGGCCTTCCAGGTGAGAGGCCATACCAGAGGTCACAGCCAGAATACAGTACTCTCCAGCAGGGGCATAGGTTTCATTAAGCATGGATTGGACTTACTTTTTTTTTAAATGGCATGTTTGCCCCCCCCACCCCCCCCCCCCCCACACACACACACACTTTTTATCCAAGAGATTGCATTTAAAAGCAAAATTAGACCAACTACCTGATTATCAAGTTTCTGGCATTGCTTGAGTCATGTCACGTGGGTTCTTAAAAGACCGCTAAATCGAACTGCTGGAAGAACTCAACTTTTCCCGTTGTCACACGTATAGATCTTATAATGCAGTCAGTGATATCCAGTAATTGACAGATGCATGGCAGTAAAGCGACATGACAGAAGTGCGCTACTGGACCATGATGGTTTGTTTCTGTTCTGTCTTTTTGTTTCTGTTCTGTCTTTTCGATCTCCCCACCACATCTTTTGTAAATAGCTAAGAAATGGGCCTGGAGAGATGTTACCATTCTCAAATTCATAGACGGCGCTATGGATGCAATGATTCTGATGAATTAAGACAGTTATACTATACAGTATATCATTCATTTAAATGTAAAAAAAAAGTATGTAACAGTCCCAGATTGCCCCTATAAGGTATAGGCGATTTGGGTTAATTTGGGATTGGACTGAGTGTCCCCAATAAAAAAGAGTATTTAGACATGCTAATAAAAGGATTTTGAGGCCTTCTCATTCACATAGCGCAAATAGAAGTTGTGTGCATATCACTTTTTCATTGGACCATGACAGACAAAAACGGGCAACAATATCATTACCGGTACATATGATTTGACTAAGTATTTAACAAGAAGGATGTGAGTAAGTATTTAGCAAGAAAACTGTTAAAACTACTGTTTGTGGTATGAATTGCACAAAATGCGCTTACAGAAGGCCACATTTTCCTCAAAGAGGACTCCAACCATACTCCCACACCCTCGGCCCAAAGTTGGATTCTGCATTTTGGCATTATTGTCTCCCCCACATTAAGAATCAATCCTACGCCCATGCTCTCCAGTACACACATACACTCTCATGCATAAGTTTAGTTAAGAATATTCATTTTGCTGAATGAATATTAATATATGTGAATATGAATATTAAATATATGTTTGCATACTATCCATCCTGAGTAGATATTGCTGATGAAGAAGGAGATCAACCCTATTGAGCTGGACTTCCTCCTGCGCTTCCCCTTCAAAGCAGGCCTGGGCTCTCCTGTTGACTTACTATCCAACCAGGGCTGGGGCGGCATCAAGGTGGGATACACACACACACACGCACACATACTTTCTCTCTGCTCTATATACACACATGGTACATGAATGAGATTTATAAAGAACTGATATAGTGCCTTACATAGTATGGGGAGGGAACTCTCCTCATCCACCGTGTGTGTGTGTGTGTGTGCGTGTGCGTGTGTGTGTGTGTGTGTGCGTGCGTCAGGCTCTGTCAGAGATGGATGAGTTCAAGAACCTGGACCGGGACATCGAGGGCTCAGCGAAACGCTGGAAGAAGTTTGTGGAGTCGGAGGCTCCAGAGAAGGAGAAGTTCCCTCAGGAGTGGAAGAGCAAGACAGGACTGCAGAAGCTCTGCATGATGCGGTGTATGAGACCAGACCGCATGTCCTACGCAGTAAGGTAGGTGTCCTCCTATATATTACTAACTGATGTATGACATCTATAGCGCAGCACAGTGGCTGTGTATCAGTGTGAATGGTTGTTTTGAGAGTCTCCTCTCCTGTGCTTCTGTAGGAACTTTGTGGAGGAGAAGCTGGGAACTAAGTATGTGGAGGGGAGGAGTGTGGAGTTTGCTGTGTCGTTTGAGGAGAGCAGCTCGTCCACACCCATGTTCTTCATCCTCTCTCCAGGAGTGGACCCACTCAAAGACGTGGAGGCTCTGGGTTTGTACACATGCACAACCACAAAACAACACCAGGCAACCTCTAAACAACCTCAAAATAATTAAATCTACCCTCTACTCCAGGTAAGAAAATGGGCTTCACGTTTGACAATGAAAAGTTCCACAACGTGTCTCTGGGTCAGGGCCAGGAGGTGGTGGCTGAAGCAGCTCTGGACCTGGCCGCTGAAAAGGGCCACTGGGTCATCCTACAGGTACTAATACACAACTAACCTTAACCAAACCATAATGCTTCATAGAGGAATGTTCTGTAAATGGATCCTTGTAGATTGTTTAATCCTACCTAAACCTAAAACCTAAATAAAATATTAAATGTTAGGTTTGTGAAATGTGGAGATGTCTCCTTCTCCTTCTAGAACATCCACCTGGTTGCCAAGTGGCTGAGCAGCCTGGACAAGCGTGTGGAGAGTCTCAGCTTCGGTAGCCATGACGACTACCGTGTGTACATGAGTGCTGAACCGGCGCCCACGCCAGAGTCCCACCTGATCCCGCAAGGGCTTCTGGAAAATGCCATCAAGATCACCAACGAACCGCCTACGGGGATGCACGCCAACCTACACAAAGCCCTGTACCTGTTCAACCAGGTAACACACACACACACACACACACACACACGCTCGTACACACACACGCTTGAAAACATTGAATTGAGTTTAAGAGTAATGTTGTGTTCCCCTGTGTTTGTATGGTGTCAGGACACTCTGGAGATGTGCTCTAAGGAGTCAGAGTTCAAGGTGATCCTGTTTGCGCTGTGTTACTTCCACGCTGTTGTGGCGGAGAGACGCAAGTTTGGAGCTCAGGGCTGGAACAGATCATATCCCTTCAACAACGGAGACCTCACCATCTCCATCAATGTCCTCTACAACTACCTGGAGGCCAACTCCAAGGTAACTACTGAACTTACAACCATATTTTAAATCTTTTTTGTCTTTTTTTTTAAATTTATTTTTTATTATTAACCTTGTGTGGGGAAAAAAATCTCCCTATCCCTTGCTTTTTCCTCTCTTTCTCTAGGTACCGTGGGATGACTTGCGGTATCTGTTTGGGGAGATCATGTATGGCGGCCACATCACAGATGACTGGGACAGGAAGTTGTGTCGCACCTACCTGGAGGAGTATGTCCGAGCAGAGATGCTGGAGGGGGAAATGCAGCTGGCCCCAGGGTTCCCCGTCCCACCTAACTCTGACTACAAGGTCAGTGCTGCACACACATACTCTCTCTTACTACACCCCCACCTCCCTGCAATCACTCTACACAGCCAGCATGAAACTGCAGCCCCAGAACAAACCTGTGTTAGAAGAATGGACACATCAAACTATCAGTTTACAGAGAGAAGGAACATAAACATACATTGGAAAAGTATCAGGATTCAACTATTCAGAGTGTGTGTGTGTGTGTCCGTGTCCGTCCAGGGCTACCACACATACATAGATGAGGTGCTGCCACCTGAGAGCCCCTACTTGTACGGCCTTCATCCCAACGCTGAGATCGGCTTCCTCACCATCACATCTGAGAAGTTGTTCCGCACCGTGCTGGAGATGCAGCCCAAAGACTCTGATGCCTCTGGTGGAGGAGGGGTGTCCCGGGAGGAGAAGGCAAGAAACACTGTCAACACACTTTCCCCACACTAGCACTGACCTCTTCTTGAGGTCATGTTGAATTGAAATATGAGAAAAGACAAAGCTCTAAAATCCAGTGTGTGTGTGTGCGCGTCTGCAGGTGAAGGGTATACTGGATGAGATCCTGGAGAAGCTGCCTGATGGTTTTAACATGGTAGAGATCATGGGTAAGGTGGAGGAGAGGACACCCTACGTCATAGTAGCCTTCCAGGAGTGTGAGAGGATGAACTTCCTCAGCAAGGAGATCTCACGTTCACTCAAAGAACTCAACCTGGGGCTCAAGGTGTGTGTGTGTGGTCAATCATCTGTCTGCCCAGATGTGTGACTAATGAGGAACAAGGTAAATAATGAAACGAGGAGAGGAGTGAAACACCTCTATCTGTTCATAGGGTGAGCTGACCATCACCACAGACATGGAGGAGCTGGGGAATGCTCTCTTCCTGGACACAGTGCCTGAGTCCTGGAACAAACTGGCCTACCCCTCCTTACAGGGCTTGGGGGGCTGGTACGCTGACCTACTGCTTAGGATCAAGGTATTTCACTGACCTCTGACCTGCCACTGAGTCTCGACACTATTCTACCTGGTAGCCTTTTCCCCCTTGGTTTTGTTGTGCTGATCCCACCTGTGTTTTCTCTGTGTGTAGGAGTTAGAGGCGTGGACAGCAGACTTTGTTCTCCCCACCACAGTGTGGCTGGCCGGCTTCTTCAACCCCCAGTCGTTCCTGACGGCCATCATGCAGTCCATGGCCCGCAAGAACGAGTGGCCTCTGGACAGGATGTGTCTGTCTGTGGAGGTGACCAAGAAGAACCGCGAGGACATGACCAGCCCTCCCAGGGAGGGGGCCTACATCTATGGTCTCTTCATGGAAGGTAATGTAACACGTGACATCATCTTGCCCCTTATGTTTGGTTGACTCATTCACTCTTCCCATTGGAGAACCAATCCTTAGATCTTCAATAAAAGAAAAAATGTATTCAGACCAGGCATTATAGCGAAACAGAGAATCATAGCACAGTCAAATCCAGGACGTACCTTGTGGTCTGTCAATAACACACAACGGCAAGATGATTCGGTCAAACCTTCAAATCCCATTCTCCTTTATTTTACAAAGATAATATTACATACACAATGTACAGTTACTGGGTGACTGTATGAGGTGGGTAGAGTAGTAAACAAATGTTGCGAGTTCTCTTAAGAACTATTAGTTAAGGCTCCTCCAGTGATCTTTTCCACTTCATCACACCTGCTTGTGTTTGTCATCACTCCACTCACTCTTTATTTTACCAGATGGTTCAGTCAGAGAACTATGGATGATGTACAAAATAGTCCTAGACAAGTTTTTTCTCTGTCTCTCTCCTCAGCTAGTGGATTAATTTTGTTCTGTTTTCAAATGTTTGCAGTTAATGAAAACATATAGCAAGAAAACCACAGTGTTACTATTTCAGGCATTGGTAAATTGAGTGGTCCATTTGCTTGATAGACACAGATACACAGACAAATGTGATGTGGAGATGAACAGACAATTACAGGGTCTGGAGTAATAATGGCATCACAGACAGCTTGTGCTTCTGATGTTGACGGGGTCTCCTGTATGTGTTTGTGCAGGGGCACGCTGGGACACACAGACAGGGGTGATTGCAGACGCACGGCTAAAGGAGCTGACTCCATCGATGCCGGTGATCTTCGTCAAGGCTGTGCCAGTGGACCGGCAGGAGACCAAGAACATGTATGACTGCCCCGTCTACAAGACCCGCCTGAGAGGACCCACCTACATCTGGACCTTCAACCTCAAGACCAAAGAGAAGCCCGCCAAGTGGGTTCTGGCTGCAGTTTGCCTCCTGCTCAGTGTATAAGACACACACAGACAAAAACAGGGGAAAAAAAAGACAGAGCTTCATTCATTTCATATGAACATCCTTCTTCTTTTTTTTTCCCCCCCTTTTCTTTTTTTATAATAATAAAACCAGAAATGTTACTCTCAGTTTGATCCTGTAGCTGTCAGTGGTGCAGGGAGATGAACCAGTGTGTGTGTTACAGAGGGCTACATTTAACCACCAGCCCCTCCACTCCAGGAACTAGCTGAACACGATACCAGTTTTTTTTTCCTGGCATATGGCTACAGTTGCCATTTTTTTTCGACATCATTACATCTCCTATACAAATTCCACTAGGCGGCACTGTCTACCAGAAAAACACGCCTGCCCACACTTTTATTCATCATTTCATTAGGCAGAGAGAGTCACGCTGCGTAAACACAGACATGATTAACGAAACTATCCCTGAATACACCTCGGTAAACAGAATAAACACACACCTTTTAGTGTGTGAAAGTGAAAAGTATTTGGTGGGGTTCCAAACTGCTGTCAGTGCAGTCTAACAATAGCCTGCGGTGGAGATAAGGACATCTATCTTCAACCCTCATGCCGTGCTAGCGGATGCAGCTATTGTTGGGAGCCCTGTTTGTTTTTTCCTCTGTCAGACAAACAGATAAGAACTTGGAATACATAGCTTACAATAGAATATTTGTATGACACACACACCCCAAGCCATGCCTATCCACTCACACCAAAAGTTCTACTACCACTATCTACACCCTAAAGCCATGATACTGTAGAACTCTACCCTGCTCAAGGGGATGAAACTATTTTTAGACAAAGCACAGGTAAACTGGCCATTCCCTGCCCTGAATGACTGATAGTGTCTCTCTCTTTCCCTTCCCTAATCATTCCTATGTATTTGTTCTGGGTGATATTCCAATGGGAGGTGGACAGATGTGAGGACATGTGTATGTAAGTGTCGGAAGAACCAGCATAGTGTGGTTGAGCCCATAATTAAACAATGTTCCACATGACAGCACATCACTTACTCTGTGGCTCTCAGGTAAAGACTACCATTAATGTTTACCGTCACCCATACCACTGCCTGTCCATGGCTACATCTAAAAACTGCAACGGCGCCTGGCTTCCCCATTATGGCTGCTTTTTTCTCCTTACCTTGCGACTTTTCCTTGACCTCGTTTGAAAGCATCAGAAAGTTCAAAAGGACAGGAGGAAAAGTAGCAGGGGAAACAGCAGCACTAAAGTGAATCTGATTATCTGTGTTTGCTACGACATCACGTGTAGTCACATCAAGTAACATTTGTATAGATGTATTCATCCATCAAATTCAACACAGTCATGCTACAGTTGAGTTAATAATAAGTCACAGAACATGTGATTAAAAATAATTATCGGAGCAATGCATTATGTGGTAAAATTGACCCTCAAACCAAACGCTTCTGCAAAAATTACATCCATGCAACCTCTGTAAAAGGAAGCTGATCAGTTGAAGCTCCTTTCCTTCATGGCTTGCACAATTCGACGGTCCTTAATATGGCTGCCAATCAGTAACTTTCAGGTCAACTAGCGAATGCAGCCCTTGTCTCATTTTCTTCATCTGCACTGCTCTTAAAACATGGGCAAGGTCAAAGCAACATGGAGGATGCCTATTGTACAAAAAAAATAAATGACAGAAACAACTTTTAATATTCATATATTTTACTTGGTGTATCAGGCAGCAGAGCAAGTTCATACTCTGGGTCTAGCCGTGTGGTCTGAGCCAAGAACTGAGTTTTCCCATTAGCTCTTGTAGTATTTTACCCTTTGATCGATCACCCAGTCTGAAGCAGTATACAAAGCATTAACATCATCATGTCATACCAACCTGTATGTAATTGGTTTGATGGGTGTGACGAGAACTAAGTTCATCACTCAACGTCACTGCACGTGGTGAAAACCAGTTCCAAATGGCTGGCCTGATTAGCCTTACCTGTCTCCTAACAGTATGCCTCAGAGCCCTGGTGAGGCCTCAAATCTCCACTATAACTCACGCCAAAACCCAAGTCTAATAAACCCAAAGTATTTCTGTCATCATCACCATAATGAGGGGGGATTTACCAAAAAGGCAGGATACGTCGTCACATTCCTCTCCCTCTCTTGCTTGCACACACACACACACACACACTGAACAATGTCAATGCACTCAGCTGACAGGCATCATCAGATGGGTCAGTGAATTTGCCTCAGCGACCCGAGGTTTCCTCACTTAGTGCTGTGGGGCACCTGGAGTGTGTAAGGGTGGTTATGGCTAGGCTGCTGGGTAGATGAGGCCTGGTGTGAGCCGGGTTTGGCCTGGGACCCACAGTAGTGACTAGGGAATTTTTTTTTAAGAAACCACGTCTGCCATTCTATACACAGTTTCACTCTGCATTTTGGTGGGTTTGTTTGCATGCGGAAATTCCATATTAGGTAAGGGTTGAGAGAAGAAGATGATCATGTATCAGTACAGAACAGTGGAGGCACAAATCGGACGACGGGCTCATTGTAATGAATGGAATAGAAATGGTATCAAACACGTGACACCATTTCTCATTCTATGCATTACATGCCTGTCCTCCGATATCTACCTCCATTAGCTCAGAGTGAGTAGCCCGAGAGAGAGTGAGTGTGTGTGTGTGTGTGTGTGTGTGTACGTAATGTACCTGTGTTGGTTAGAGTTTCAGAAGAAGTTCTTGATGAGGGGAGTGACCAGTTTGACCCACAGCTTGACATGTCTGTCTGGCTGCTGGAACGTAGAGCTGGACACCTCAGTGGACCTCTGGTACAACATCTCCTGCTCCTGAGAGTGGAAGCAGGAGAGCAGGAGAAAGACCAAACATTGTAAGTGTATGAAGCAGTAGAGGTAGAAATCGGAGGATTGTTTGATACAATTCCTCATACTATTCCATGCATTACAATGGGCCTATCCTCCGATTTCTACCTCCACTGCTATGAAAGGGAGTGGCAGGATGCCCAGCTCTCTCTCTGCTTGCTTAGATTGTTTTTGTTTATGAATTATGAAAAGCTGCCATTGTAATCGGGATATTTGAACCACCTACCTCTTGCAGCTGGGCTTGTAGCTCTTGGTTCTCTGTTACTATGGCGATCTGGGCCTCCAAGTCACGGTGAACTGAGCGGTACCCAAAATTAGGAGAGCCAATCAGAGTCAGGCACGGCCGGTCACTCCCCTGTAAGTAGTACCATAGCCCTGCAGACAGCAAGAGAAACAGCAGTTTCCCACATCAATGATTCCTTCTGGGGTCAGGGTCAGACCTTCACTTATGGTCATTGATTCTCTCCCAGCTGTGTGTGTGTGTGTGTGTGTGCGTGCGTGCATGTGTGTGTGAGTGGGTATGCCTGTGTGTGAGGGCAAGTGTGTGTGTGTGTGTGTATTTTCTCTCCCTTTCCCACTGATCCCTCTTTTTCAATGTGTGCTGCTGTGCTTACGGGAAACGGCCAGCCAGTCATGCTTTATCTAATAAGCTAGGCTTCTCTACGGCAGCATGAAATTACATTCCACAGATGCTGCTCAGGGTGTTGTGTGTGTGTGTTAATTTCCATCCATCCCTGCGCCTTCATCCACCTCTCTCTCTTACGGTTTGTCCTAAAGGCTTTTAGCTTTGGCAGTTTTCACAAAAAACACAATGCATCACAAAATACTTATTTGGAAATATTAATTTGGTTGGAAAATTGCATTTTCTATAGATGCACGGAGTGAAAGACAGGAAAGTGCAGGTTAGAGAAAGTTCGGTCATGATTCCCCAAAGCATTGTTTTAGGCTGTTTGATGTTTCAGAGGGGATTTTGTTCCGCCAAGCCCACAACTAAAAGGAAACTCTTTAACACATGCAGAAACCCCCGAAGTCTATCCAAACCCAGGAATGAAAGCCAGTGTGTGTGCAATTCCTTGGCTGGAGGCCATGGTGTATGACTTGACAAGCCATTTACGCTCACGCAACATGCCTGATAAACCACAGAAGACAAAAGGAAAAAAGAGAGAGAAATTAAATGGTGGGTCACACTGGAACACACTTCAGTCTGATCTAATCACCACAGCTACAACCAGTCCAAACAACTCAACACAACCACAACCTATCAGTGCTAATTAGAACCATCCAGGGTCAAATCAGAGGGCTGATAAAGTGTACTGTCAGGGCCAAGCTTGTACCCTGCCCGTGTGCGTGTGCGCACTCCTCTGCCGTGTATGAGAACCAGACAGACCCTAGCAGTGAAAGGTCCATTGTGGCCAGAAGTGTTCAAGTAGGTGTGTTTGTTTCTCACCCTTAGCATGGAAGGTCCACTGTGGCCTGTGGTACTCATGCAGGTGTACCCTCTCCTGCTGGCCCAGCTGGCAGACTTTACTGTAGAACTGTCTGGCGATGTGGATATACGCTGCTGGGATCGCCCCAGCGACACCTTTTGCCCCGAAGAAGCCATTGACCTCTGGGGAGGCGGTGAGGATCCGATAGTCTGCTCCCGCGCCCAGGACCAGCCCCATATACGCCCGTGTCAAGTTAAAATACCCCGACGTCAGGAACACCGTTGCATCAGGGCCTGCATCGGTCAGCAAACGCTAGGATACAATATAACATGGATTCATCAATTCAGAGTTTTTACAAGAGTCTCACAGGATCAAATTAGACAAATACACCAACAATATTATAAGCCATGCACAATGCAAGTTCTTGGTTGTTGTCAGGTGGGGGTTTTTTTGTTTAGTTTTTTTAAACCGGAGCCCCACCTGTGTTATCTGCTCATCCACCTGGATACCTAGGGGCTTCATCTGGACCAGAGGAAAAACCCAGGTGTCTCCTCCCTCCCCCTCTTCTACCTCCCCCATTTCCTCTTGCTCGGAACGTTCGGATTCGTTCAGCTGCTGCCGCGTGCGAGCCGTGTTCACCACCTCCATGATCCGTTGCTGTGCCGACGCTGAGAAATCCGCCCGGTTACCTGGATAGGACACCAACCACAGAGAGGAGGTGAGTCAAATTAAGACAAAGTGCTGAGTGGCTTCAGTCAGAGCATGTTAGTCTGTGCAGCAGGTCCGGTTGTTCTAGGCAGTGAGTCTGCGGGTCAATATGTGAGTCTGAGAACTGCGCCTGGCGCCGCTCACAGACATGAGTCAGAGAGGGGCACTAGCGTAATTTTTCTTTCACTCTCTCTCACTCAGCTTGGTGGACTACTTGATACAAGTGTGTTGGTGTTTGAGTGACTGCAAGTGCCTCACTCCATATTGTTTACCCGCAACGCTGTGACATCACTGCTCTGTATGTGGTATCCATGACAAATGCGAATCCAGTTCTGCAGACATGATGTCATTCAGCACTCGACCCAACATCTTGACCGTCTGCACTCCAGTCTCTCACTCACACAATCTCCAGTTACACACACCAGCAAGCAGTCAGACCTCCCCCTCCCACACTTTCTCCCCTTTCTCTCACACACACCAGATCACCGACAGTGTGTCTCTTAGCTTTAAGAGGCTCCATTTGTAACACCATCTGATTACATGACCTGTCAAAACAAGACACTAACAACTGTAACAACCAATCACATAGGAACTGTCTCACTGGCCGATCAAACTGACAACCACTGAGTGAGTGAGTGTATTTTTACCTTGGTAGGGGTGTACCATGCCATCAAGCATGTGAACTGTATCGTCTGGTTGTAGCTGTAGTGAGACGTCTCCCACCGCTCCCACCAGCTCTGAGAAGAAGTCAGCCACCTCCCCACAGTTCTCCAGTAGCACGTAGCGGTCTTGTCTGTTAGTGAAGTACGAGTCACTCAGATTGGCCCTGATGAATAGAGGAGGGGGAAGGGGTGGGGGGGGAAGGCATGAGAAGAGAAGAGAACAATACCAACAACAAATCACTGTTTATGTTTGTGTGTGTGTGTGTCTTTTTTTCCCCCCTTTTCTTTATTTGGGCAGTCCCACTCTTATATTTTGTTCTTTATTGGATAGAGACAGTGGAGAGAGACAGGAAAGTAAGAAGAGGGTATGTCAGCAGGGCATGGGCCGGATTCAAACCCATGCCATACGTGTGCACTGTAGGCCGTAGTGCTAGACCACCCCAGGCCACAGTGTGCACTGTAGGCCGTAGTGCTAGACCACCCCAGGCCACAGTGTGTACTGTAGGCCGTAGTGCTAGACCACCCCAGGCCACAGTGTGTACTGTAGGCCGTAGTGCTAGACCACCCCAGGCCACAGTGTGTGCGCGTGTGTGTGTACCCGCTAATAATGATGCTGTCGTCAAACAGGTAGGCTTTGATGTGCTGTACTCCAATGGTCTCGTTGAAGCGTTGGGGTACCAGCAGTCGTAGCAGACCCCTCAGGTCAGGAGTGTGGTACAGAGACACTCGCATCTGAGAGCTGAAACGCTTTAATAACGGCAGCAGCATGGTCCTAGAGTTAGTCTCACCTACAGACAGAGAGACGAGACATATGACACACACACACACAAAAAAGACAACGAGAGAGGGAGAACAGAATATACATTGAACTAAGGAGAGAAATTAGGGTATACTGATAAGTAGACAAACCTCTGAGAGAAATGTACATTTAGTATCGGATCATGTTTGAAACCATGGTGAAATTCACCATGAATACAAAAGCTGAAGAAGGGTGGGGTAAAATGGAGAGAAAAGTAGGAGAGGATAGGCAGAGGGAAAGAGAGAATAATAAACAAAGTTGAATAACAGGAAACAGAAAGATAGAGTAATGGCAAAAGGAAAGCAGAACATAGCAGCCAAAAGGTGGGAGTGATTCAATTGGCTCTGTTGGTTGGAGCGTGGTGTTTGGAATGCCAGTGTTTTGGGTTTACTTCCAAACTTCACATACTGTAGCAAGAATGATGTCACCACAGCACCTACGACAGCAGAGGATAATGGTCCTCAAGATATGAGTATATTGCCATATCACACCCACTTACTGTAAACCGATTCTCTCTCTCACTCAAAGACTATTGCCCCTTGCCCCTTCGCCCCCCACACACACACACACCTCGTGAGCCACGTGTGTAGTCCAGTAAAATGGAGACCTCCAGGTCAGGGGCATCGCCATCTTCCTGTGACCGTTCTATTGCTTCCTGCATACAGTCCACCTGACGACAGAAAGACACATTAAGACAGACAGACACCTTATAGGTCATGAACCTCATAAGTACACCATCAAAACACTGAGCATCTTTCTACATGTTCAGGTCTACACGTGCATAGTGCCAGAATCATAACATTACAAACAAACACACAGAGAGAGAGAGAGAGTTCTGTCCTCTTACCAGGTCCTGTTCCAGGGGTCCTGTGCCCAGGTACAGTGAGGCCATCACCACTCGCCTCTTAGCTGTCTTTATACGAGCCTGAAGAGAAAAAAAGTCAAATCATAATAATTGCAGGGTGCTTTGATCAATTAATGAGGACACACAGACGGACACTCGCACAATACATGTAGTATTCTTTTATATTTGTGGAGACCAAAGGAATGAGAGAGGGAGACAAACGAAGACGGATCACAGGCCAGAACAGACAGAACAAGGGAGCAAAGAGGGTCGCTAGGGGTGTCGTGCATCAGACCGCTTAGCTAGCCTCGGGCGCTGTCGTGCGTCTCTAAAACCACACACTCTCTTCTTCCTCCTCCATTATCTATTTAGCGTATTACATACACTAAATATATACAGTACCAGTCAAAGGTTTGGACACACCTTCTCATTCAATGGTTTTTCTTTATTTGTATTATTTTCTACATTGTAGATTAATATTGAAGACATCAAAACTATGAAGGAACACATGGAATTATGTAGGAAACAAAAGTGTTAAACAAACCAGAATATGTTTTACATTTTAGATTCTTCAAAGTAGCCACCTTTTGCTTTGATGACAGCTTTGCACACTCTTGGCCAGGTGTGTCCAAACCTTTGACTTGTCCTGTGTGCCAACTCAAACACCATATTGTTCCATATTCACAGTTGAGTGCTGAGAGCAGACAGAGTCTGTCACACGGTGGGCACATTCCATATTCCCTACCACTGACTGATCAGAATGACAATACACAAACAGGTGCAGGCAGGTGAGTAAGAGGGGAACGACGCATCGAAAATATTAAGGAACTACTATAAATAATGCTGCGCCGCTGCCAGAGAACCATTCCTCGTGTCATTCTTTGGGACATGTGCTACAAGGATCATGACTGAACAAAGGTGTGTGTCGTCGTCGTCATCATGACTGAACAAAGGTGTGTGTCGTTGTCATCATGACTGAACAAGGGTGCATGTTGTTTTCATCATGACTGAACAAAGGTTCATCAAATCACACGGTGCACTTTTGCCCCCGCTTTGACATGCAACTACTAGCTGGCAAGACAATAGCTTCTATCGAAACGGGTACTGCAATTGGACGCAGTCATGATTCAGGAATTGTGGGTCCTCTAGTTATTTAATCAGATAGTCAAGTTTTGGTAGAAAGGTGGTATAAGCGAGATACCTTCAAAACGTAGACATTTAGAACCACGATTTTTGGAGAATGTATAGAGTGGACTAACGCAAACATTAAGAACAATGAATTCGGAGTAGTACCCCTTTAACAAACACTGCCCTTGACAGACCCCCACCCCTACCTTCATGGTCTGGTAGAACTGGTCAGGAGAGGTGAGGATGTGAATGTGAGTGCCTGGCACCCTGAAGGCTGGCACATGCTCGGCCATCCAGCGGAAGCGGGCATGGAGCCCATCAGTGCCCTGAACCCCAGCCGAGCCTGGGGGCCTGGTGACAGCACGAGGACAGGGGTCCGCCTCCGCCAGGAGAGGGGCCAGGAGCAGCACTGAGGAACTATAGGGTAAGACAAAGACAGAATCATTCCAAATTAACTGTTGGTGTACAAAAGTGTCGGCTACTCTACAGAGACAGAATCCTCACTGTGACAGCATGTTCATCCCTACACACCTAATCCTCTTTCACAGTGACTAACAACAACACTTCCTGGAAATCTCTTACAAAAGAAAGAGCTCAGTCATACAGCTGACTGGTGTGTGTGTGTGTCCTCCCTACCCCCCCCATGTTGAGTGAGTTGCACCATGTTTTACAGCCAATGGACCTTAACTCACAGGCATACATTGTGCGCAAACAAACACACCTCTGATTTTCATATATAGATAGAGATATCTCCTAGAATCAGTTAGATAATCCAATGACCATGTGTTTGTATGTGCATGTGACTACGATTCGCTCTGTACGTCAATTACGATCAAGCAATGAAGACAGAACACATAAACAACTGAGGAATCATATACACAACATTTCAGAGTGGACTCACTGTTGTCAGAGACATTCTGGCCCTGAACATCAACTGGTCAGCTAGATTCATCAATAGAACAAAAGTATTCATAAAGCTAGAAATTATTCAGTCAAATATAATAAACCATACAATCATGTAATACACTAACACTCAAATATAAAAACTAAAGACCATTTCTAATGGTGAACCAGAACCAGCCTGAATTAACTTCTTGGGGATGGGGATTGAGGGAAAGTGTGAGTGTGTGTTAAGGGGGTAGGCTGCATGGCGCAAAGAATGACAGATCAGCAAAGAGTAATGAGCAAGTTGTTTTCCACGACCTAGAACTGGCGGCACACACACACACTTTCCTCTAACTGACAAAAGAAGGGTGGAGCCTTGACCGAAAACATTGTGACCCCTCCTCAGACAGAGCTCAACTTGTTCTACAAATTCCGGTGTTTCTGTAGAAACTGAGTTCACTCAGAGCTCACACACACGCTCAGGGCTGCTCAGACGAGATGGGGAACAATGGCAGCTACATGGGTTCATGTTTGGGTTTCAGTTCAACCCACAAAACCACCTGAGAGAAACCGTCAGAATAAACATGAGAGGGCAGATGTCTCCACTGCTGGGTTTGAACTTTTATAATGGGATTTCCCCTGGCCTGTTGTCCAATTACAAACCAGAACATGGAGCTCCATTTGGGAGTGACCACAGTTGACTGTAAAAGACTGCCTCCAGCTTTACCCTCGTCTTAACCCCTGAGCAAAGGTTGGCTAAACATCATAGGCTGGTTTCCCGACACAGAAAAAAGTAATCTTCAATGGAGATTTTCCATTGACAGTGTGAGTCCATGACTAGGCTTTAAACTGTCTGGGAAACCGGCCCCAAGAGTGATAGGAGGTGGTCTTTTGTGGTTGAGAGATAATGGCTGTGACACAGCAAGCTGAGAGTGTGTGCTTGGTTTGATAAATAGACAATGATAATGTTTTATCTTCCAGAGGCTGCATATCTGAAACTTTCAGCACGTATCTACAGTTTGATGCGTTGTCTGTGTGGATACTTGTTTCTACACCCCCATGGTAAAAGGGAGAATTTGTGGGAGTCATAAATTGATACTATACTGTACAACTACAGCATGTTTGTAACAAAGTCAATTTTGTGTGTGGCTGCACGCACACACACATTACAGCCAAGTTATAAAGGCAACACACACATTTCCATCTTCTACTCCTCCCCTCATCTGCTATTCCACTATTCATAGAGTCAGGGGTACAAAGAGAAGCCTTTAATGCACATGTGCTGCATCCCATTTCTCCCGAAGTGTGCACTTGGGCACTTCTCTACATGGCTTTAAAATAGAATGGATTGGTGTAAGAGCACAAACTAACATCAGTCATGTGCTTTTAAATAGGGTTGCAACGATATGACTATCATTGCTGATACCGATTCCGAGTACTGAACTTTGAGTATTGGCCAATACCCGCCTTTCTGCAACAAGCAGTTTTACTGGTATGTCTCAAGTGGGAAGTAATTCCAGACCACAGACATGGTTGTTACAGTTGTCACCACACTCGTGTGTCATCTCAGCTGTGCAGCGGTCAGTCCGTGATGCACATTTGGTAAATTTATGACAGTTTGCACCATGGCATCGGATCGGTAAATAGCATTCCATATCTCGATTCCCGATCCAGCATTTTACTGATGTTCAGTATCGGATCAGTGCATCTCTACTTTTAAATGTATGTGGGAGAGTGCACGTCCATACTTGAGAAGGGTGGATAATTGGGATGCAGCAATGATGAGTATGGCTTCCTTTCCCCTGTCAATTTCATCATCATCTCTCACCTGAGTGGACTGAGGCAGTGAGAGCAATGCTCCCATGTTACCAAACCTGACGCAGCTTTCCACTTACCCCATCCCATGAGTTATTTAAGCCTCATTTCCCATTCAGCTCTTGGGAGGTGAGGAGTCTAGTTTTGACCTGGGGAAGGATCATGTCTGCCTTGCTTCTACACTCTGACCTTGTCACTGCTGAGCTTAGACTCCTCCTCGTCAATGGGATGCATTAAAGAGAAGTGTACTAGCCAGAGCTTAGCTCAGAAGTTTACGAAAGCTGATGTGAAACTGAGAAGCGTATATTTGTATCAGAAGATTGACATTCAGCTGACAGTTGCTACAGGTTTTCGGGAAACCAAACAAATGAGACTTCCTCATTCCGACCATTGCGATATAGCTCATATGCATACATGCAGAGAGATGACAGATAAGAGGTATTGATAGAATGTAATCCACAGCTTTCAAACAACAGGATGACAACGAAAAAACTACCAACAGAGATGATGGTAGTTGCTTGTTGGTGTTATGTAACCTTCGCCAAGAACATAGCATGTACTGGCTGTAGCCTACGCAAAAGCAAGGGAAATCCGATAAACGATTGCAACATATGCAAGTGTGGCAATGATGTTTGATGCACGATATAAAAATGACAAAATACATTACGAAAGAGAACGTAGAGACATTGTGAAGGCAAGAACACAGGCTGCACGCACACGTCGTTGGCTTACACAAGCGGTTGACAGCGCTGTCATGTCATTATTGCATACAGCAGAAAACAGCGTCATGTCTCGTTTTTGTCTGCTTCCGTGTCTTACCCTCTCCTTCTGTCTCGTGCTCGGAAGAATCGGTCCGATATTCGGGTAAAGACCCCGGTCAGGGCCGGTGTGTACACCGAGTACACCAGCCTCCTCCACGACATGGGAGCCGCCATCACTACAACGGTGTTGAAATCAACTCAACTTTATCAGCACAGCACCCTGAACAAATCATGCGCAGTGTACAATCATTGTCTTGGGAAATCTCTTGAATAAAATAAAATCCTCTTACAATAAACGTACTATTTATAGTACAATGGGGTAAAAACTGTTTAGGCTACTTAAAATATTAATCGTATTGAATGTGTGTATATTTCAGCATGAGCCTTCAACTGATTATAGCCTATGATCAAAAGTGTAACAACAGAGGGAGTATGCCAGTGTTAGTATGCTCACCCTATTTTGATTAACCCCCGCTTATGCAAAGGCTGATTTTAATTGCAGCGTTCTCTAATGGTCTGTCTTTAAAATATTTTGGGAAAACTCGGGGGTCCCTGTTCTCTACAGAGTGACTGCGGCCCCCAGCGGACAAGCCCTAAATGAGCGCTTTGCTTTTTCTATAGGTCTATAATGGACAAAAACTTTTCCATTCCATCATAAGCCAAGATATTTAGGATACTCATTGCATTGCCAAATAGGTTATTCGGCTTTCGGGGGGGACTTTACATACAGGCCTAAAGATAGTGTCCCTATCAAAGCAATTGTGTTGTTATTTCCCATGTTATAGCTGGAGCCTAGGCGTTATATTTGCATAAGTGATAATAATATGATCTATTATGTTTATCAGTTTCCTTGGTAGTTAGATTCATTGGTTAGAGAAGGTCTTGCCTAGAATGATTCTCAATGCCTCAAGGGTAACGCTTCAACTTTTTTCACCTTGTCAGAGCAAGCAGGGGAAGGGAGGACCTACCAGCCAATACCAGGAATCGTCCCGTAAAGAAGGTCACACTGATTATTTACTGGCAATCTGCCAAGAGCGAGCGAGCGTGTGTGTGTGTGTGTGTGTGTGTGTGTGTGTGTGTGTGTGTGTGTGTGTGTGTGTGTGTGTGTGTGTGTGTGTGTGTGTGTGTGTGTGTGTGTGTGTGTGTGTGTGTGTGTGTGTGTTTACTGGAAGAACCTCATAGAGGAGGAGGTGGAGCCTTACGAATATCAGCTCTACTCACTGGCCGTCGAAACACAACTACCTCCGTTCGAATCTGGGAGAGAGAGTGAACATCTTTACTGACAATATGACCACATTCCTCCGTGGTTAAAATAAAAATACTTAATACATGATTTATCACGGCGACTCTCTGGGAGTTAGAATATTGTTTCTCTTCGGAAAGGACAGCTGTAGCCGGGACACAAAGCATCTGAAGGTAAAAGAAAAAAACAGGATTTGACCCCTACTGGTGCGTTAAGACAAGTATTTGTGTGTGTGCGTGTGTGTGTGTGTGTGTGTGTGTGCGTGTGTGTGTGTGTGTGTGTGTGTGTGTGTGTGTGTGTGTGTGTGTGTGTGCAAGACGTGCCTACAACAGACAACCGCTGTGCATAAATAACGCAATAGCGTACGGGCATCATTATAAGGCTATAATAGACTAGACAACGGTAGGGAGCTATTTGCACTGGTACGAGTGCAGCGTTACCTGAAACTGCAGACCTTATAGCGCAGTGCATACGGACCTTTACACACCTTAATTGTTGTGCAATATTACAATGTCTATGTGTGCGTTTTTCCTGTTCAAAGTCATATTTGTATGAGCGCAAATAGATGCCGCAGCAGAAAATGCCGTTATGGCGCCTCTCGTCGACTTGGTCCATAGAGTCATCCGGTCCCGGTCCCGTCTCGTTCACCACCGATCAGCCCATGCAGCGAGACGACTAGACCAGACCCGGGATACCCTATTCTCGATGAAACCGGAGAACCGGGGCCGCTCTGGGGATGAGGTTATTTATTGAGAAAGAACCGGACTCATTCACAGTGACCCCGTTTCTTAAATCCCCGCGGGGCGCGCGATCGAAGACAATTGAATACAGTATCACATTTCTGTCTCTGCCTGTAGGCCTACAGTGCGATCGAGCAATTAGTTTCGGCTAAAAATACCTATACTTTCGAATCCTTTCTTACGTTGCCGAATTTAATTTGCCCTAATTTGTTGTGATAACTGTATTGAAATCAAGTGGTTCAAAGTCCCATCTATAGATAGCCTACATATTTTGGGTGTCCGTTTGGATCTCTGATCGCATATTTTTATGAATGGACTTAGCGAATGGAGCCCTATTGTCACAATGACCTGCTGACTAACCACAGAGTTGTAGGTTCCTGTACCCATGCATCATCCAGCATCCAGTGTGGCTTTAGATGAATTTTCTCAACTATGGCCTGGAAAATAATTTGCTGTGTGTATGCACTGCATGTAAGTGTGCATGTTGCATGCATGGTAGCGTGTGTGTGTGTGTGTGTGTGTGTGTAGTTGGGCTGGAGACGGGAGGACGGATGTAGCATAGGCCTGTACATGGCATGTAGTGTCGACAATGTGAGCAGAATTATAACAAAAAAATCCTTTCTTTCTCTCCCCCACTCATTCTCTATTCTCTCTCCACACCCCCCTCCCCCCTTCTCTCTGCAGCTGTCTATTGTAGGTGGTTTCTTCCAGCCCCACTCCAGATGTATCAGGCTCCACAGTCAAGGCACTCTGGACCCTGTTTGTGAACCCACCCCCCTCTCTTCCTCCCTCCTCCTCCCTTTCTCCCTCTGCCCTCACCCCCCAATTCCCCTCCTCCCCCTCTATTCCTCTCCCCTCCTGCTCTGGACCCCCTGCCCCTTGGCCAGCAAGCAGAGGCGGGGGGTCAGGGCGCCATGGTAACCAACAGCAGGCGCAACCCTCCCGCTATGAGCAGCGTGACCCCCCCAGAGGCCAGGGGTCAGGGGTCAAACCTGCCCCCCCACCGTTACAAACCTTTCAGCTCGCACGCTCACTACCAACAGGTCAGTCACTATTTTGGGAACTTAGTCGCAATAGTATGTACTGTACATGCTGCAGGAGCCGTAGTAACAAATGGTGGTGTGTATGAGTACAACCTAATGCTGTTATTGAGAGACTGTACATTCTTCCAAACCTAGGTGTTACGTGCGTTGCGGAAGCTCCAGGAGAGTGGGTTCTACTGGGGGGCGGTGGGGGGCCGAGAGGCCAGCTCCCTGCTCCGCTCTGAGTCCCCCGGTACGTTTCTGGTCCGTGACTCCTCGGACCACCACCACTTCTTCACGCTCTCTGTCCAGACAGCCCGCGGAACCAAGAACCTACGCATCCACAGCGAGGGAGGGGGGTTCTACCTACAACCGGACCCTCGCTGCACCCACACGCCCCCGCGTTTCGACTGCGTGCTCAAGCTCATAGCCCACTACATGGGAAGAGGAGGAGATGGACACGGGGAGACAGACGGAGAGGCTGGGGGGGATGCAGGGGGGCCAGAGGGGCCTGGGGGGACAGCAGCAGGGGGGAGTGTGTACCTGATCCACTCTGGAGGAGAGAGGGTCCCGTTGGAGCTGCGTCGTCCCCTCTCCTCCTCTCTCTCCTCTCTGCAGCACCTGTGTAGAAAGACCCTGAATGGACATCTGGGGGCCGCCGAACGCACCGACCAGCTGCCACACACACTCAGAGACTTCCTGGAGGAGTATGATGCCCCTATCTGATAGGACAAGTAAAACTATGGGAGATCCAGTAGTATGGCCTCTACAGAGGTGCCAGTGAAGCAGGACCAGTTCTCTGTGTGTGTGTATGTGTGTATGTGTGTATGTGTGTGTGTGTGTGTGTGTGTGTGTGTGTGTGTGTGTGTGTGTGTGTGTGTGTGTGTGTGTGTGTGTGTGTGTGTGTGTGTGTGTGTGTGTGTGTGTGTGTGTGTGTGTCTTTGGGAGTAGAATGAAGTAACCCTTAGATGCTGATTTAAGATCATAAATGCATTGTTGCCCCCTGGTTAGAATGTGGGCACGATAAGCTGATCCTAGGTCTGTACAAAGGCACAGATAGGCAATGTCTATCCAGAGGATGTTGCCGCCTTCTGGTCTCAGAGAAGCCGCATCTGGGAAACCACAGATACCTCCCCTAATCAAACTGACAGCTAATGAGACTTTGATCAAAGTTCAAGGCTCTCCATGGTTTGCATAGATGCAGAGCAAAGTCTCGTCAGATATTAAATACTGATTGGTCGCTGTCAACAATGCCAATGACAGACTGACCCAAAGGCCTCACATGAGGGGACCATTGCCACAACGTTCTCTGTTGGTTTAGGAACGTTGCCAGAATGTTCTTTTTGGATTTGTTGTACTGCTGTGGCTGAAGTCCAGCTCTCACCATTGATTCTCTCCTCTTTCTTCTGTTTGACATTTAGAACTGGCTCACTGGACAGAGAGAGAGAGAGAGAGAGAGAGAGAGAGACTGGGTGACTTAGAGAGAGAGAGAAAGACGGGGAGACGGGGAGAATAGCAGTCAATGTCATCGAGCCCCAGTGCAGAGAAAGAGTGTTTGTTTGTGTGTGTGTGTGTGTGTGTGTGTGTGTGTGTGTGTGTGTGTGTGTGTGTGTGTGTGTGTGTGTGTGTGTGTGTGTGTGTGTGTGTGTTTGGTGGCGTACACATTTCCACTGCTGCAAGCCAACTAGTATTGCCTCATAGGAGGGTGTGGGGGAATTAGGCCTGGTGACAGCCACTAGCCTCTCTCTCTCTCTCTCTCTCTCTCTCTCTCTCTCTCACACACACACGTCACACACACACACACTCACACACACACACACATACAACACAGTTAGTGTGTGATAGACATGTTACTGCAGTCTGGGAGTGAGAAAAAGAGATGTTCAGATAATGAGAACATCTTATTAACTGTGTCCCCTCACTCTCTCCCCCTCCCTCTCTCTCTCTCTTTTTTTGTCAGTCCCTCCAGGATTTTGCGATTCAGCGATCAACCATTGGAATCAACCATTCCTCGCATACATTGTGAGGGCTTTAACCAATAACCACACTTTTACTGCATAAAAGGGTCTAATCAAAAAAGGCCTCGCAATTTTTACAATTACCACACTGTTATCGCATTATTTGGTTCAATCAAACCACACGTCAAACCACAAACGTTTTTGTCCCCTGTCAGCATGTTCATGTGTGAGGAGCTGATGGTGGACAGCTGACAGGCAGAACAATGAACAAAAATCCATCTCATTTGCCTACAAAAATATCAGTTAAAGACAATGCAAAACTATTTCTCAATGTTTTGCACGACAGTGGGGGCAAATTGTTTAGTACACTTATGCAATGTAGTGCTGGAATACAAGAGAATGTCGTCAGAACTGAGCAAATATGACATTTTATTGCTTTAAGTGCAACAAAACATTTCTAAAAAGACATTGCAAATTGCCCTGTAAATTTGAAGCCGCAAAAAAACCTCAGAAAATCAAGCCGCAAATATCACCACGAAATCCTGGAGGGACTGGATTGTGACAGTGGCATTGAGCAGACTGTTGTTACTCAGACAAAAGCCTTGGCTGAGGCCCAAACCAAACAGTAGATCTGTTTTTAGTCCAAGAGGCAGCCAGACAGAGAGGACAACAACTGGAAAATAAAGGAATTTGGGGAGGGAGGGGTGAGGATCATGGAAGAACGGGGATGAGGAAGTGCAGTGGTCAAGAGGGCGATTAAGATAGAAGGTAGGAGATAAGGGAAAGGGAGCTTCTTTGAAGTGACAATAGTCTCAGGAAGCTTCCTCACCTTGATAGGTGAGAGCAACATGATGGAGTCCTATCCAGTCATTACAGTGGTCAGTGATCCAGTAGGGATGGATAGGAGGAATGGAAGCTAGAGCTTAGAGAACCAGAACCAGAACCCAGCTCCCAGACTTTCTTCATGGTGTTATCCAAGAGGCAAAGACTTCTCTATAATGATGATGATGATGATGATGATGATGATGTTATTGATGATGTGGAAGGGTTTGACTACCTGAATGTAAGGATATCCATGTCTTCCTGGCCAGAGTTCACAGAAGAGCCTGTGGCTGCATTTGTCTTCTTGAAAAAAAAACGACTTCAATTCAATACAATATGTCAGACCAACCTGATGAGGTGTGGAAGAGAATCACTTGTCTTTTATAAAGACTTCTACTCAAAGGCTGGCCACTAGTATGGCAGTGCAAGCTTAAAGATATGGAAGAAAAAACATGAAAAGCATTACATTAGAGAAATGAAAGAAGGAACTTTGCACATATTTATATTTCTAAGGTATTTCAATAATTTATATTAAAGAGCACTATTTTTACGAATTCTCCTTTTGTCTTTATTTGCCATAACTCTCTGCGACACGCAACAGTCTAATATTGAATGTTTCTGCAAACAGCATCTCTGTCTTTTTCACTCCCTCTTTCTCTCTTTCTGGAATCCCACTAAACCAGTAGTTTAGTAGTTTAAACCAGTAGCTAAACCCACTTAAACACTTTTTGTCCCCAACACATACACACTCACGTCACTCCGCCTCGTCGTAAATCTCTTGATTAAAGAATGCATTGTCAGAGTCACTAATATTGACTAGCCCTAACCCTAGCCCAGGGTTATAAACTAAGCCTAGTCCTTCAGCTCAGGTAATGTGGTCTCTCTGTCAACAGAAGCTATTTATCTGAATGGGACTTATTTGCTTAAGGAGAGGTTAATGCAAACTCATTACTGCTTAAACAGTAACCTATGGGCATTGTGCAGACTATGGACTACACATACATTCCCATCCTGCCCTACTCTGCCCTACCCTATGCTGTGGACAATAATATACATGTGCTTGAGATGAAATTCAATGTCATAAAGAGAGGGTAACTCACCTCATAAAACACACACACACACACACACACTCACACAGCCCATAGTTTATAACTTGTAGCCCGTAGTTGTTCCCAAGAAAATGACTGAACTCATCAGCTGAGTCCCTGATGGATTTCCCAGGATTTGCCTATACATACTGTACACACACACACACACACACACACACACACACACACACACACACACACACACACACACACACACACACAATACAAAAACAATATACACACACAGTCAGTAGTGTGTTGAAGACTCACTCTGGGGTGTACCTAACTGGAAAGGAATGCAGTAGGCTTTTATACATCCTGCCTGAGGGGTTGAATGAGGATGCTGTGCTGATGTCTGTGTGTGTGTGCTGTGTGTGCTGTGTGTGCTGTGTGCGTGCGTGCGTGCGTGCGTGCGTGCGTGCGTGCGTGCGTGCGTGCGTGCGTGTGAGTGAGTGTGTGAATGTGTGTGTGAGGTCAGAGAGGTGAAAGGGTCCACGTGGGGGAGATTTATGACGGTCTGTGGTTTAACAGTGTGTAGCCATTAGGGGCTGGTTTCTCAACGCAGATTAATCTTACTATAGTCCTAGACTAAAAAGCATCCTCAATGAAGATTTCCATTGAAAGTGTGGTTTAGTCGAGGACTAGGCTTAATCATGCATCTTTGTCCAGGAAACCACCCCGAGGTGTGTGTGTGTGTGTGTGTGTGTGTGTGTGTGTGTGTGTGTGTGTGTGTGTGCGTGCGTGCGTGCGTGCGTGCGTGTACGTGTACGTGTGTGCGTGAGGATCTGGATGGATTGCTGGCGGTGGAATCACGCTGGGAGAGAGTTTCTTCATTTCTCTCTCATTCAGAACACACACACACACACCCACACACACACACACACACACACACACACACACACACACACACACGCACATTCCCATTCCCTGCATACCTTGTGCTCTGTCTGGGGCTGGTTTCCAGGAATGGGGAGCTTTAATTGAGTTGAGTTTTTACGGCTTGCCCTAGCGTTAGTGAGTGAGTGAGTGAGTGAGTGTGTGTGTGTGTGTGTGTGTGTGTGTGTGTGTGTGTGTGTGTGTGTGTGTGTGTGTGTGTGTGTGTGTGTGTGTGAGTGGGGGGGGGGGCACAAGGAGATAAAAGTAATAGCGAAAGGAAAGCGAGCCTGAGGGAGAATGATACAATACTGAGGGAAGTTTGAGGTTGAGAGAGATTTGAAAGCAGCGAGTTGAAGAGGGTTTCCGTTCAGAGAAAATACTTTGTCTCACTTTACAACAACATCTAACCACTCTGACCACACACACACACACACACACAAACACACACACACACAAACAATCAAACCACACACCTTTGCATGCAGTGAGAAATAGTATGCAATTGTGATGTTTTTGTACTTGGTAGAGCCTGTGTGTACAATATGTGATTCTGCATGTGTGTGTTTGAGGACAGAGAGAGCAGTGTGAAGATTGTTGCTGTGGTTGTTGTTACATCAACAGAAACTAAATGATGATAGAACCACATTCTAAACTGAACATGCCTGTACGGTTAAACTTCAGTTAAAAAATGTTTTATCAATGTGCTGCCACAGTATTAACTATGTAACTACAGTACTCCAGATGAGAGTTACAGAAAATAGTTCCTATAGGTAAAACTAAACAAATACAACCCAGTGAAGTGTAGATAACAAGGGGAGAGATTGAAATGAAATTCTCCCCCACATCATGAGCCCACATCATATGGTCTCCTTGCTAAATAACCATTTGAAGAAAACATGAGACACAGAGATGCCTATTTCCTAGTTTCTGTTCTTTTTCCCCCCCATGATTATAGATCCTGAAAAACGTGAGTGTGTGTGTTTGTGTGTGTGTTTGTGTGTGTGTGCACAGGACTGACGCATTTAGAGGGTCAGACAGGAACAATGAGTCTTCCTTCCTAAAATCACACTAAAATAACTTGCGCTCAAAATACACACTCACACAAACACACACACACACACACACACACACACACATACACATACTGCTCGTGGTGACTAATTTTATTCTCCCTCTCTCTACTTCTCTCTCTCTCCACTTTTTCATCTCCCTTTCTCCCTCTCAATTTATCTGTGTGTGTCTGGAGAGAGAGAGAGAGAGAGAGAGAGAGAGAGAGAGAGAGAGAGAGAGAGAGAGAGAGAGAGAGAGAGGGAGAGAGAGAAAGAGAGAGACAGTCGTATGGATGATGAGTCGCTCTGTGTGCTCAGCAAAAGCAAATCTACCCCATGCAAAATTGGCCCATCTCTCACAACTCAGCTATAGAATTCTGACTTTTTTCAGCTTGAGTTTAGAGTAAAACCAACAATGTAATCTGGCACATTCCAGTCAGCATACATTTCTGCCCCCCATTTCCCTGCATGCCTGAGCTGTTATTGCTTATGATTATCAAGTCA